>NC_088417.1:6666773-6861773 GCF_034236695.1 Oncorhynchus nerka
TATCACAGCTAAGATACCTCGGGATTTGTGGTATATCATCAATATACCACAGCTAAGGGCTGTTCTTATGCACAACGCAACGCAGAGTGCCTGGATACAGCCCTTAGCCGTGGTATATTGGTGATATACCACAAATCCCGAGGTATCTTCTATAGCTTTTATAACCTGGGTACCAAAGTAATTAGAGCAGTAAAAATAAATGTTTTGTCACACCTGTGGTATACAGTCTGATATACCACGGCTGTCAGCCAATCAGTATTCAGGGCTTGAACCACCCAGTTTATATTGTAATTTAGAGATTGAATTTACCTTTATTTACCTTTATTTAACTAGGCAAGTCAGTTAAGAACAAATTCTTATTTTCAATGACGGCCTAGGAACAGTGTGTTAACTGCCTGTTCAGGGGCAGAACGACAGATTTGTACCTTGTCAGCTCAGGGATTTGAACTTGCAACCTTTCGGTTACTAGTCCAACGCTCTAACCACTAGGCTACCCTGCCGCAATTATGAGATACCTTTCTCTCTCTCTCTCTCTCTCTCTCTCTCTCTCTCTCTCTCTCTTTCTCTCTCTCTCTCTCTCTCTCTCTCTCTCTCTCTCTCTCTCTCTCTCTCTCTCTCTCGTTTTCTCTCTCGCTCGCTCTCTCTCTCGCTCTCTAGCTCCCTGTGTGTGGCCTTTTAAAGCTCCTTCAGAATGAGAACCAGCTGGAGACAGGTATACACACACACACACACACACACACACACACACACACACACACACACACACACACAACACACACACACACACACACATGTACAGGATCTTGGACCCAGTCCACCTCAGTGTTCAGCAGGGATAGTGATGTGTCTCACATGGAGTGCTTGTCAGGTCTCTAGTAATAACTGACCAGGTCTGTCAGGTCTCTAGTAATAACTGACCAGGTCTGTCAGGTCTCTAGTAATAACTGACCAGGTCCGTCAGGTCCCTAGTTATGACTGACCAGGTCTGTCAGGTCCCTAGTAATAACTGACCAGGTCTGTCAGGTCCCTAGTAATAAGTGACCAGGTCTGTCAGGTCTCTAGTAATAACTGACCAGGCCTGTGTCAGGTCCCTAGTAATAACTGACCAGGTCTGTCAGGTCTCTAGTTATAACTGACCAGGTCTGTCAGGTCCCTAGTTATAACTGACCAGGTCTGTCAGGTCTCTTTTAATAACTGACCAGGTCACTGTCAGGTCTCTAGTAATAACTGACCAGGTCTGTCAGGTCTCTAGTTATAACTGACCAGGTCTGTCAGGTCCCTAGTTATAACTGACCAGGTCTGTCAGGTCTCTTTTAATAACTGACCAGGTCTATCAGGTCTCTAGTAATAACTGACCAGGCCTGTGTCGGGTCTCTAGTAATAACTGACCAGGTCTGTCAGGTCTCTAGTAATAACTGACCAGGTCTGTCAGGTCCCTAGTAATAACTGACCAGGTCTGTCAGGTCTCTAGTAATAACTGACCAGGCCTGTGTCAGGTCCCTAGTAATAACTGACCAGGTCTGTCAGGTCTCTAGTTATAACTGACCAGGTCTGTCAGGTCCCTAGTTATAACTGACCAGGTCTGTCAGGTCTCTTTTAATAACTGACCAGGTCTATCAGGTCTCTAGTAATAACTGACCAGGCCTGTGTCGGGTCTCTAGTAATAACTGACCAGGTCTGTCAGGTCTCTAGTAATAACTGACCAGGTCTATCAGGTCTCTAGTTATAACTGACCAGGCCTGTGTCAGGTCTCTAGTAATAACTGACCAGGTCTGTCAGGTCTCTTTTAATAACTGACCAGGTCACTGTCAGGTCTCTAGTAATAACTGACCAGGTCTGTCAGGTCTCTAGTTATAACTGACCAGGTCTGTCAGGTCTCTAGTAATAACTGACCAGGCCTGTGTCGGGTCTCTAGTAATAACTGACCAGGTCTGTCAGGTCTCTAGTAATAACTGACCAGGTCTGTCAGGTCCCTAGTAATAACTGACCAGGTCTGTCAGGTCTCTAGTAATAACTGACCAGGCCTGTGTCAGGTCCCTAGTAATAACTGACCAGGTCTGTCAGGTCTCTAGTTATAACTGACCAGGTCTGTCAGGTCCCTAGTTATAACTGACCAGGTCTGTCAGGTCTCTTTTAATAACTGACCAGGTCTATCAGGTCTCTAGTAATAACTGACCAGGCCTGTGTCGGGTCTCTAGTAATAACTGACCAGGTCTGTCAGGTCTCTAGTAATAACTGACCAGGTCTATCAGGTCTCTAGTTATAACTGACCAGGCCTGTGTCAGGTCTCTAGTAATAACTGACCAGGTCTGTCAGGTCTCTAGTTATAACTGACCAGGTCTGTCAGGTCCCTAGTTATAACTGACCAGGTCTGTCAGGTCTCTTTTAATAACTGACCAGGTCACTGTCAGGTCTCTAGTAATAACTGACCAGGTCTGTCAGGTCTCTAGTTATAACTGACCAGGTCTGTCAGGTCCCTAGTTATAACTGACCCGGTCTGTCAGGTCTCTAGTAATAACTGACCAGGTCTGTCAGGTCCCTAGTTATAACTGACCAGGTCTGTCAGGTCTCTTTTAATAACTGACCAGGTCTATCAGGTCTCTAGTTATAACTGACCAGGTCTGTCAGGTCTCTAGTAATAACTGACCAGGTCTGTGTCCGGTCTCTAGTAATAGCTGACCAGTTCTGTCAGGTCTCTAGTAATAACTGACCAGGTCTGTCAGGTCTCTAGTTATAACTGACCAGGTCTGTCAGGTCTCTAGTAATAACTGACCAGGTCTAGTTAATAATGACCAGGTCTCTAGTAATAACTGACCAGGTCTGTCAGGTCCCTAGTAATAACTGACCAGGTCTGTCAGGTCTCTAGTAATAGCTGACCAGGTCTGTCAGGTCTCTAGTAATAACTGACCAGGTCTGTCAGGTCCCTAGTTATAACTGACCAGGTCCGTCAGGTCTCTAGTAATAACTGACCAGGTCTGTCAGGTCTCTAGTAATAACTGACCAGGTCTGTCAGGTCTCTAGTAATAACTGACCAGGTCTCTGTCAAGTCTCTAGTAATAACTGACCAGGTCTGTCAGGTCTCTAGTAATAACTGACCAGGTCTGTGTCCGGTCTCTAGTAATAGCTGACCAGTTCTGTCAGGTCTCTAGTAATAACTGACCAGGTCAGTCAGGTCTTTAGTAATAACTGACCAGGTCTGTCAGGTCTCTAGTAATAACTGACCAGGTCTGTCAGGTCCCTAGTAATAACTGACCAGGTCAGTCAGGTCTCTAGTAATAACTGACCAGGTCTGTCAGGTCTCTAGTAATAACTGACCAGGTCTGTCAGTTCTCTAGTAATAACTGACCAGGTCTGTCAGGTCTCTAGTTATAACTGACTAGGTCTGTCAGGTCTCTAGTAATAACTGACCAGGTCTGTCAGGTCTCTAGTAATAACTGACCAGGTCTGTCTGTGACCAGGTCTCTAGTAATAACTGACCAGGTCTGTCAGGTCTCTAGTAATAACTGACCAGGTCTGTCAGGTCCCTAGTAATAACTGACCAGGTCTGTCAGGTCTCTAGTAATAACTGACCAGGTCTGTCAGGACTCTAGTAATAACTGACCAGGTCTGTCAGGTCCCTAGTTATAACTGACCAGGTCCGTCAGGTCTCTAGTAATAACTGACCAGGTCTGTCAGCTCTCTAGTAATAACTGACCAGGTCTGTCAGGTCTCTAGTAATAACTGACCAGGTCTCTGTCAAGTCTCTAGTAATAACTGACCAGGCCTGTGTCAGGTCTCTAGTAATAACTGACCAGGTCTGTCAGGTCCCTAGTTATAACTGACCAGGTCTGTCAGGTCTCTAGTTATAACTGACCAGGTCTATCAGGTCTCTAGTTATAACTGACCAGGTCTGTCAGGTCTCTAGTAATAACTGACCAGGTCTGTCAGGTCTCTAGTAATAACTGACCAGTTCTGTCAGGTCTCTAGTAATAACTGACCAGGTCTGTCAGGTCTCTAGTTATAACTGACCAGGTCTGTCAGGTCTCTAGTAATAACTGACCAGGTCTATCAGGTCTCTAGTAATAACTGACCAGGTCTGTCAGGTCCCTAGTAATAACTGACCAGGTCTGTCAGGTCTCTAGTAATAGCTGACCAGGTCTGTCAGGTCTCTAGTAATAACTGACCAGGTCTGTCAGGTCCCTAGTTATAACTGACCAGGTCCGTCAGGTCTCTAGTAATAACTGACCAGGTCTGTCAGGTCTCTAGTAATAACTGACCAGGTCTGTCAGGTCTCTAGTAATAACTGACCAGGTCTCTGTCAAGTCTCTAGTAATAACTGACCAGGTCTGTCAGGTCTCTAGTAATAACTGACCAGGTCTGTGACCAGGTCTCTAGTAATAGCTGACCAGTTCTGTCAGGTCTCTAGTAATAACTGACCAGGTCAGTCAGGTCTTTAGTAATAACTGACCAGGTCTGTCAGGTCTCTAGTAATCACTGACCAGGTCTGTCAGGTCCCTAGTAATAACTGACCAGGTCAGTCAGGTCTCTAGTAATAACTGACCAGGTCTGTCAGGTCTCTAGTAATAACTGACCAGGTCTGTCAGTTCTCTAGTAATAACTGACCAGGTCTGTCAGGTCTCTAGTTATAACTGACCAGGTCTGTCAGGTCTCTAGTAATAACTGACCAGGTCTGTCAGGTCTCTATTAATAACTGACCAGGTCTGTCAGGTCTCTAGTAATAACTGACCAGGTCTGTCAGGTCTCTAGTAATAACTGACCAGGTCTGTCAGGTCCCTAGTAATAACTGACAGGTCTGTCAGGTCTCTCAGTCTCTAGTAATAACTGACCAGGTCTGTCAGGACTCTAGTAATAACTGACCAGGTCTGTCAGGTCCCTAGTTATAACTGACCAGGTCCGTCAGGTCTCTAGTAATAACTGACCAGGTCTGTCAGCTCTCTAGTAATAACTGACCAGGTCTGTCAGGTCTCTAGTAATAACTGACCAGGTCTCTGTCAAGTCTCTAGTAATAACTGACCAGGCCTGTGTCAGGTCTCTAGTAATAACTGACCAGGTCTGTCAGGTCCCTAGTTATAACTGACCAGGTCTGTCAGGTCTCTAGTTATAACTGACCAGGTCTGTCAGGTCCCTAGTTATAACTGACCAGGTCTGTCAGGTCCCTAGTTATAACTGAGCAGGTTTGTCAGGTCTCTAGTAATAACTGACCAGGTCTGTCAGGTCTCTAGTAATAACTGACCAGGTCTGTCAGGTCTCTAGTAATAACTGACCAGGTCCGTCAGGTCCCTAGTTATGACTGACCAGGTCTGTCAGGTCCCTAGTAATAACTGACCAGGTCTGTCAGGTCCCTAGTAATAACTGACCAGGTCTGTCAGGTCTCTAGTAATAACTGACCAGGCCTGTGTCAGGTCCCTAGTAATAACTGACCAGGTCTGTCAGGTCTCTAGTTATAACTGACCAGGTCTGTCAGGTCTCTAGTAATAACTGACCAGGTCTGTCAGGTCTCTAGTAATAACTGACCAGGTCTGTCAGGTCTCTAGTAATAACTGACCAGGTCTCTGTCAAGTCTCTAGTAATAACTGACCAGGTCTGTCAGGTCTCTAGTAATAACTGACCAGGTCTGTGTCCGGTCTCTAGTAATAGCTGACCAGTTCTGTCAGGTCTCTAGTAATAACTGACCAGGTCAGTCAGGTCTTTAGTAATAACTGACCAGGTCTGTCAGGTCTCTAGTAATCACTGACCAGGTCTGTCAGGTCCCTAGTAATAACTGACCAGGTCAGTCAGGTCTCTAGTAATAACTGACCAGGTCTGTCAGGTCTCTAGTAATAACTGACCAGGTCTGTCAGTTCTCTAGTAATAACTGACCAGGTCTGTCAGGTCTCTAGTTATAACTGACTAGGTCTGTCAGGTCTCTAGTAATAACTGACCAGGTCTGTCAGGTCTCTATTAATAACTGACCAGGTCTGTCAGGTCTCTAGTAATAACTGACCAGGTCTGTCAGGTCTCTAGTAATAACTGACCAGGTCTGTCAGGTCCCTAGTAATAACTGACCAGGTCTGTCAGTCTCTAGTAATAACTGACCAGGTCTGTCAGGACTCTAGTAATAACTGACCAGGTCTGTCAGGTCCCTAGTTATAACTGACCAGGTCCGTCAGGTCTCTAGTAATAACTGACCAGGTCTGTCAGCTCTCTAGTAATAACTGACCAGGTCTGTCAGGTCTCTAGTAATAACTGACCAGGTCTCTGTCAAGTCTCTAGTAATAACTGACCAGGCCTGTGTCAGGTCTCTAGTAATAACTGACCAGGTCTGTCAGGTCCCTAGTTATAACTGACCAGGTCTGTCAGGTCTCTAGTTATAACTGACCAGGTCTGTCAGGTCCCTAGTTATAACTGACCAGGTCTGTCAGGTCCCTAGTTATAACTGAGCAGGTTTGTCAGGTCTCTAGTAATAACTGACCAGGTCTGTCAGGTCTCTAGTAATAACTGACCAGGTCTGTCAGGTCTCTAGTAATAACTGACCAGGTCCGTCAGGTCCCTAGTTATGACTGACCAGGTCTGTCAGGTCCCTAGTAATAACTGACCAGGTCTGTCAGGTCCCTAGTAATAACTGACCAGGTCTGTCAGGTCTCTAGTAATAACTGACCAGGCCTGTGTCTCTAGTAATAACTGACCAGGCCTGTCAGGTCCTAGTAATAACTGACCAGGTCTGTCAGGTCTCTAGTTATAACTGACCAGGTCTGTCAGGTCCCTAGTTATAACTGACCAGGTCTGTCAGGTCTCTTTTAATAACTGACCAGGTCACTGTCAGGTCTCTAGTAATAACTGACCAGGTCTGTCAGGTCTCTAGTTATAACTGACCAGGTCTGTCAGGTCCCTAGTTATAACTGACCAGGTCTGTCAGGTCTCTTTTAATAACTGACCAGGTCTATCAGGTCTCTAGTAATAACTGACCAGGCCTGTGTCGGGTCTCTAGTAATAACTGACCAGGTCTGTCAGGTCTCTAGTAATAACTGACCAGGTCTGTCAGGTCCCTAGTAATAACTGACCAGGTCTGTCAGGTCTCTAGTAATAACTGACCAGGCCTGTGTCAGGTCCCTAGTAATAACTGACCAGGTCTGTCAGGTCTCTAGTTATAACTGACCAGGTCTGTCAGGTCCCTAGTTATAACTGACCAGGTCTGTCAGGTCTCTTTTAATAACTGACCAGGTCTATCAGGTCTCTAGTAATAACTGACCAGGCCTGTGTCGGGTGTCTAGTAATAACTGACCAGGTCTGTCAGGTCTCTAGTAATAACTGACCAGGTCTATCAGGTCTCTAGTTATAACTGACCAGGCCTGTGTCAGGTCTCTAGTAATAACTGACCAGGTCTGTCAGGTCTCTAGTTATAACTGACCAGGTCTGTCAGGTCCCTAGTTATAACTGACCAGGTCTGTCAGGTCTCTTTTAATAACTGACCAGGTCACTGTCAGGTCTCTAGTAATAACTGACCAGGTCTGTCAGGTCTCTAGTTATAACTGACCAGGTCTGTCAGGTCCCTAGTTATAACTGACCAGGTCTGTCAGGTCTCTAGTAATAACTGACCAGGTCTGTCAGGTCCCTAGTTATAACTGACCAGGTCTGTCAGGTCTCTTTTAATAACTGACCAGGTCACTGTCAGGTCTCTAGTAATAACTGACCAGGTCTGTCAGGTCTCTAGTAATAACTGACCAGGCCTGTGTCGGGTCTCTAGTAATAACTGACCAGGTCTGTCAGGTCTCTAGTAATAACTGACCAGGTCTATCAGGTCTCTAGTTATAACTGACCAGGCCTGTGTCAGGTCTCTAGTAATAACTGACCAGGTCTGTCAGGTCTCTAGTTATAACTGACCAGGTCTGTCAGGTCCCTAGTTATAACTGACCAGGTCTGTCAGGTCTCTTTTAATAACTGACCAGGTCACTGTCAGGTCTCTAGTAATAACTGACCGGGTCTGTCAGGTCTCTAGTTATAACTGACCAGGTCTGTCAGGTCCCTAGTTATAACTGACCAGGTCTGTCAGGTCTCTAGTAATAACTGACCCGGTCTGTCAGGTCTCTAGTAATAACTGACCAGGTCTGTCAGGTCCCTAGTAATAACTGACCAGGCCTGTGTCAGATCTCTAGTAATAACTGACCAGGTCTGTCAGGTCCCTAGTTATAACTGACCAGGTCTGTCAGGTCTCTAGTAATAACTGACCAGGTCTGTGTCCGGTCTCTAGTAATAGCTGACCAGTTCTGTCAGGTCTCTAGTAATAACTGACCAGGTCTGTCAGGTCTCTAGTTATAACTGACCAGGTCTGTCAGGTCTCTAGTAATAACTGACCAGGTCTATCAGGTCTCTAGTAATAACTGACCAGGTCTGTCAGGTCGCTAGTAATAACTGACCAGGTCTGTCAGGTCTCTAGTAATAGCTGACCAGGTCTGTCAGGTCTCTAGTAATAACTGACCAGGTCTGTCAGGTCCCTAGTTATAACTGACCAGGTCCGTCAGGTCTCTAGTAATAACTGACCAGGTCTGTCAGGTCTCTAGTAATAACTGACCAGGTCTGTCAGGTCTCTAGTAATAACTGACCAGGTCTCTGTCAAGTCTCTAGTAATAACTGACCAGGTCTGTCAGGTCTCTAGTAATAACTGACCAGGTCTGTGTCCGGTCTCTAGTAATAGCTGACCAGTTCTGTCAGGTCTCTAGTAATAACTGACCAGGTCAGTCAGGTCTTTAGTAATAACTGACCAGGTCTGTCAGGTCTCTAGTAATCACTGACCAGGTCTGTCAGGTCCCTAGTAATAACTGACCAGGTCAGTCAGGTCTCTAGTAATAACTGACCAGGTCTGTCAGGTCTCTAGTAATAACTGACCAGGTCTGTCAGTTCTCTAGTAATAACTGACCAGGTCTGTCAGGTCTCTAGTTATAACTGACCAGGTCTGTCAGGTCTCTAGTAATAACTGACCAGGTCTGTCAGGTCTCTATTAATAACTGACCAGGTCTGTCAGGTCTCTAGTAATAACTGACCAGGTCTGTCGGGTCTCTAGTAATAACTGACCAGGTCTGTCAGGTCCCTAGTAATAACTGACCAGGTCTGTCAGTCTCCAGTAATAACTGACCAGGTCTGTCAGGACTCTAGTAATAACTGACCAGGTCTGTCAGGTCCCTAGTTATAACTGACCAGGTCCGTCAGGTCTCTAGTAATAACTGACCAGGTCTGTCAGGTCTCTAGTAATAACTGACCAGGTCTGTCAGGTCTCTAGTAATAACTGACCAGGTCTCTGTCAGGTCTCTAGTAATAACTGACCAGGTCTGTCAGGTCCCTAGTAATAACTGACCAGGCCTGTGTCAGATCTCTAGTAATAACTGACCAGGTCTGTCAGGTCTCTAGTTATAACTGACCAGGTCTGTCAGGTCCCTAGTTATAACTGACCAGGTCTGTCAGGTCTCTAGTTATAACTGACCAGGTCTGTCAGGTCTCTAGTAATAACTGACAAGGTCTATCAGGTCTCTCTAGTAATAACTGACCAGGTCTGTCAGGTCCCTAGTAATAACTGACCAGGTCTGTCAGGTCTCTAGTAATAACTGACCAGGTCTGTCAGGTCTCTAGTAATAACTGACCAGGTCTGTCAGGTCCCTAGTTATAACTGACCAGGTCCGTCAGGTCTCTAGTAATAACTGACCAGGTCTGTCAGGTCTCTAGTAATAACTGACCAGGTCTGTCAGGTCTCTAGTAATAACTGACCAGGTCTGTCAGGTCCCTAGTAATAACTGACCAGGTCTGTCAGGTCTCTAGTAATAACTGACCAGGTCTGTCAGGTCTCTAGTTATAACTGACCAGGTCTGTCAGGTCCCTAGTAATAACTGACCAGGTCTGTCAGGTCTCTAGTAATAACAGACCAGGTCTGTGTCAGGTCTCTAGTAATAACTGACCAGGTCTGTCAGGTCTCTAGTTATAACTGACCAGGTCTGTCAGGTCTCTAGTAATAACTGACCAGGTCTGTCAGGTCTCTAGTAATAACTGACCAGGTCTGTCAGGTCCCTAGTAATAACTGACCAGGTCTGTCAGGTCTCTAGTAATAACTGACCAGGTCTGTCAGGTCCCTAGTTATAACTGACCAGGTCTGACAGGTCCCTAGTAATAACTGACCAGGTCCGTCAGGTCCCTAGTAATAACTGACCAGGTCTGTCAGGTCTCTAGTTATAACTGACCAGGTCTGTCAGGTCCCTAGTAATAACTGACCAGGTCTGTCAGGTCTCTAGTAATAACAGACCAGGTCTGTGTCAGGTCTCTAGTAATAACTGACCAGGTCTGTCAGGTCTCTAGTAATAACTGACCAGGTCTGTCAGGTCTCTAGTAATAACTGACCAGGTCTGTGTCCGGTCTCTAGTAATAGCTGACCAGTTCTGTCAGGTCCCTCGTAATAACTGACCAGGTCCGTCAGGTCTCTAGTAATAACTGACCAGGTCTGTCAGGTCTCTAGTAATAACTGACCAGGTCTGTGTCCGGTCTCTAGTAATAGCTGACCAGTTCTGTCAGGTCTCTAGTAATAACTGACCAGGTCTGTCAGGTCTCTAGTAATAACTGACCAGGCCTGTGTCAGGTCTCTAGTAATAACTGACCAGGTCTGTCAAGTCTCTAGCAATAACTGACCAGGTCTGTCAGGTATCTAGTAATAACAGACCAGGTCTGTGTCAGGTCTCTAGTAATAACTGACCAGGTCTGTCAGGTCTCTAGTAATAACTGACCAGGCCTGTGTCAGGTCTCTAGTAATAACTGACCAGGTCTGTCAAGTCTCTAGCAACAACTGACCAGGTCTATCAGGTCTCTAGTAATAACAGACCAGGTCTGTGTCAGGTCTCTAGTAATAACTGACCAGGTCTGTCAGGTCTCTAGTAATAACTGACCAGGCCTGTGTCAGGTCTCTAGTAATAACTGACCAGGTCTGTCAAGTCTCTAGCAATAACTGACCAGGTCTGTCAGGTCTCTAGTAATAACAGACCAGGTCTGTCAGGTCTCTAGTAATAACTGACCAGGTCTGTGTCAGGTCTCTAGTAATAACTGACCTCACCATATGTCTGCCACAGCCCAGATTGCTTTAGTCTCCTACTTTAAACCTCTGTCAGCCAACAGCAGCACTGCTGTTCAAGTACTCTGGGTTAAGATCACTGCTAAGTCTAAGTCTGAATCCAAAATGGCACCCTATTCCCCATTTCTCTCTGGGCCCTGGTTAAAAGGTAGTGCCCTACATGGCATCAAATACTATGTTGGACACACCCTAACCATCTCGGGTCTACTGTAGCTATACGCCCTTGAACATGCCAATGTTAAAACAGAAGATGGTGTGGAAACCTGACACACCCTAACCATCTCGGGTCTACTGTAGCTATACGCCCTTGAACATGCCAACATAATGTTAAAACAGAAGATGGTGTGGAAACCTGTCACACCCTGACCATCTCGGGTCTACTGTAGCTATACGCCCTTGAACATGCCAACATAATGTTGAAACAGAAGATGGTGTGGAAACCTGTCACGCCCTAACCATCTCGGGTCTACTGTAGCTATACGCCCTTGAACATGCCAACATAATGTTGAAACAGAAGATGGTGTGGAAACCTGTCACGCCCTAACCTGAGATATCTCTGTTTTCTTTATATTCTGGTTAGGTCAGGGTGTGACTCGGGTGGATGTGCTAGTTGTTGTATTGTCTAGGAGTTTTTGTATGTCTAGGGTTTTGTAGGTTTAGGTATTTGCATGTTGATGGTGGCCTGATATGGTTCCCAATCAGAGGCAGCTGTTTATCGTTGTCTCTGATTGGGGATCATATTTAGGTAGCCATTTCCCCTTTGGTGTTTGTGGGATCTTGACTATGTGTATTTGCCAGTCAGCACTATATTGTATAGCTTCACGTTTCGTTTGTTATTTTGTTAGTTTGTTCGGTGTTCATTCTTTAAATAACAAATACCAACCCCCCTTCACCCTCAGTGCCCTTGCATCATACTAGCTCCTACCAACCCCCCTCCTTCACCCTCAGTGCCCTTGCATCATACTAGCTCCTACCAACCCCCCTTCACCCTCAGTGCCCTTGCATCATACTAGCTCCTACCAACCCCCCTTCACCCTCAGTGCCCTTGCATCATACTAGCTCCTACCAACCCCCTCCTTCACCCTCAGTGCCCTTGCATCATACTAGCTCATACCAACCCCCCCCCCTTCACCCTCATTGCCCTTGCATCATACTAGCTCGTACCAATCCCCCCACCCCTCCCCTTCACCCTCTAAATTTGGGGAATTCTCCAAGTATGAGGCAAAGGGGACGGTCAGACTAAGCGCCCTACTTGCCTGGCTGACATTTACTGATCGACTAGCTAGAAGGCACCGCTAATGTATCTGAGTGTGTGTGTGTGTGTGTGTGTGTGTGTGTGTGTGTGTGTGTGTGCGTGCGTGCGTGCGTGCGTGCGTGCGTGCGTGCGTGCGTGTGCGTGCGTGCGTGCGTGCGTGTGTGTGTGTTCTAGAGGCAGTGCAGCAAGCGACCGTCAGGTCATAATGATTAAGGACGTACTACATGGAGAAGGTTCATTAATCATGGGGTTTATATACAGACTTTGAAGATCTAATGAAAAGCAGACCGGCTCGCAGGGTTTATTGTGTCTCGACAAATTGAGGTTGCGACTGTAATGCCCCTCCGCTGAACGGCTGATTCCCCTTTTAAAGGAAAACGCTGATGGAAAACATCAAGACAAGACTTGGTATAAAGTAGAGAGTAAGTCCAGGCCTGACTAGAGCTAGGACTGCTGGGTATCTGGAGAGAGAGGTCACACGCTGGCTGTACCCTATTCCCTACATAGTGCACTACTTTTGACCAGGGCGCCTGGAGAATTTGATTAAAGTTCATGGAAATGAACAACTCTAGTTAAAGGTTAAAGGTCAAGTGGACAGAATCCCATGTAGGGTCTAGAAAGTTTCTATTCTGACGGCCTTCCACTGAAGCAGTGAGGTCTATCTTTGGTCAGGGTGATGTCAGCAGAGGCTCTGCATCCCAAATGCCCCGGGCCTCTATTGTAGTTGTATGACGTCCCTTTACCCTAGCCACCCGCTGGGGTGGACCTTCTCCTCTCTCTCTGTTGCTCTTCATTAGAGTAGAACAAAACAAAATACTTCATTTCTTCTAGATGATGGATGTTCTCCTCTCAGCTCCACATTATCTTTAACCTCTAGATGATGGATGTTTTCCTTTCAGCTCTACCTTATCTTTAACTTCTAGATGATGTATGTTCTCCTCTCAGCTCTACATTATCTTTAACCTCTAGATGATGCATGTTCTCCTCTCAGCGCTACATTATCTTTAACCTCTAGATGATGGATGTTTTTGTCTCAGCTCTACATTATCTTTAACCTCTAGATGATGGATGTTTTTGTCTCAGCTCTACATTATCTTTAACCTCTAGATGATGGATGTTTTTGTCTCAGCTCTACATTATCTTTAACCTCTAGATGATGGATGTTCTCCTCTCAGCGCTACATTATCTTTAACCTCTAAATGATGGATGTTTTTGTCTCAGCTCTACATTATGTTCTCCTCTCAGCTCCACATTATCTTTTTTGTCTCAGCTCTACATTATCTTTAACCTCTAGGTGATGGATGTTCTCCTCTCAGCTCTACATTATCTTTAACCTCTAGATGATGGGTGTTTTTGTCTCAGCTCTACATTATCTTTAACCTCTAGATGATGGATGTTTTTGTCTCAGCTCTACATTATCTTTAACCTCTAGATGATGGATGTTCTCCTCTCAGCTCTACATTATCTTTAACCTCTAGATGATGGATGTTCTCCTCTCAGCTCTACATTATCTTTAACCTCTAGATGATGGATGTTCTCCTCTCAGCGCTACATTATCTTTAACCTCTAAATGATGGATGTTCTCCTCTCAGCTCCACATTATCTTTAACCTCTAGATGGTGGGTGTTCTCCTCTCAGCGCTACATTATCTTTAACCTCTAAATGATGGATGTTTTTGTCTCAGCTCTACATTGTCTTTAACCTCTAGATGATGGATGTTCTCCTCTCAGCTCCACATTATCTTTAACCTCTAGATGATGTATGTTTTTGTCTCATCTCTACATTATCTTTAACCTCTAGATGGTGGGTGTTCTCCTCTCAGCTCTACATTATCTTTAACCTCTAGGTGGTGGGTGTTCTCCTCTCAGCTCCACATTATCTTTAACCTCTAGATGATGGATGTTTTCCTTTCAGCTCTACCTTATCTTTAACCTCTAGATGATGGATGTTCTCCTCTCAGCTCCACATTATCTTTAACCTCTAGATGATGGGTGTTCTCCTCTCAGCTCTACATTATCTTTAACCTCTAGATGATGTATGTTTCCTCTCAGCTCTACTGTATCTTTCCATGATTTCAGCCCCAGCTAATGCTGTATAAAACCAGCAGGAACAGATGATTTCAGACCCCCATCTAATGCTGTATAAAACCGTCATGAACATATTTTATTGGGGAGAGAAGTTGCATGTGTCCCCTTCACTGTCTCTGTCCTAAATGGCACGTTATTCCCTACATCGTGCACTACCTTTGACCATGCGGCCCCATAGGGCTCTGATCAAAGATGGAGGGAATATGCTGTCATTTGGGGCTCATCGTTAGTCTCTCTCTCTCTCTCTCTCTCTCTCTCTCTCTCTCTCTCTCTCTCTCTCTCTCTCTGTCTCTCTCTCTCTCTCTTCTCGCTCTCTCTTCTCTCTCAGCAGAGAACTCTGGCGTTGACAACAGCACCACTCTGTAATTTCCACTTCTGGCAGAGATACCTTAATGCTCTGTAATCTCCTGTGTGATCTCTCTCTCTCTCTAGTGCACTACTCCAGGCCCTGGACTGCACTCGACTGGACTGCACACAGTAACCATCTCAGGTGATTGTAGTCGGCAGGTCTAGAAGGAATTCAGCCATGTTTTTTTTTTTTAAAGCTCTCTGCCCAGTAGGACTGCATTACATGAAGCTCATTCCGCTAGACAGGATGAACAGTGTTATAAGCCGGGTCATTCCACTAGACAGGATGAACGGTGTTATAAGCCGGGTCATTCCACTAGACAGGATGAACAGTGTTATAAGCCGGGTCATTCCACTAGACAGGATGAACAGTGTTATAAGCCGGGTCATTCCACTAGACAGGATGAACGGTGTTATAAAGCCGGGTCATTCCACTAGACAGGATGAACAGTGTTATAAGCCGGGTCATTCCACTAGACAGGATGAACGGTGTTATAAGCCGGCTCATTCCACTAGACAGGATGAACGGTGTTATAAAGCCGGGTCATTCCACTAGACAGGATGAACAGTGTTATAAGCCGGGTCATTCCACTAGACAGGATGAACGGTGTTATAAGCCGGGTCATTCCACTAGACAGGATGAACGGTGTTATAAGCCGGGTCATTCCACTAGACAGGATGAACGGTGTTATAAGCCGGGTCATTCCACTAGACAGGATGAACGGTGTTATAAGCCGGGTCATTCCACTAGACAGGATGAACGATGTTATAAGCCGGGTCATTCCACTAGACAGGATGAACAGTGTTATAAGCCGGGTCATTCCACTAGACAGGATGAACAGTGTTATAAGTCATTCCACTAGACAGGATGAACAGTGTTATCGGGTCACTAGACAGGATGAACGGTGTTATAAAGCCGGGTCATTCCACTAGACAGGATGAACGATGTTATAAGCCGGGTCATTCCACTAGACAGGATGAACAGTGTTATAAGCCGGGTCATTCCACTAGACAGGATGAACGGTGTTATAAGCCGGGTCATTCCACTAGACAGGATGAACGGTGTTATAAGCCGGGTCATTCCACTAGACAGGATGAACGGTGTTATAAGCCGGGTCATTCCACTAGACAGGATGAACGGTGTTATAAGCCGGGTCATTCCACTAGACAGGATGAATGATGTTATAAGCCGGGTCATTCCACTAGACAGGATGAACGGTGACAGACAGGCATTATGTGATTTAGGCCTGTGCTACTCAGAGTTCTGTAATCTTGAGTTTGATTTTTACTTTCAGTTATTGTCCAGTTTATGTTCCCATAGTGCTCTAGTAAAAAAAAAGTAGTGTCCTCTTTTTAGGAATAGGGTGTTAATATGGACTGTTCCTCACTGATACCTCCACCTCCTGAACCCTCCTGAACCCTCCTGAACCCTGTCTGGTCCATTCACTATAGTAGGCTGGTCTACTACAAACCATCTCTCTGCGTAACAAAATGGCACCCTATTCCCTATATAGTGCACTACTTGTGACCAGATCTCAGGGCTCTGGTCAAAAGTAGTGCATTGAATAGAGAATAGGGTGCCATTTGAGACGTCATCAGAGAGGCACACGTCAGCGCCCCTCAGCCAATGAAACCCGGTTTGTTATGATTAATTAGCATTGAAATGACCCTTACTAGTGTTGGGGGTATTTCTGAACTGGTATTCATACAGTATGTCATCTATAATAATTAATAATAATAATAATAATAATGTAATAAATGGATAAAGGATAAAAGGTAGTTATGGTACATTTTTATTTATTAAATATATGATATTTAAAAGTTTTAAAGTTCATTCACAGATGAATGTTACACAGAACATTACACAGAACATCAGAATACTTATAGAGGTTAAAAGACAGTTAAACTAGCAGGAACAGTGGAAAGAGTGTCAGAGATTAAAATAAATTAGACATCTTTCAGTTATTGGCAGGTCAGTAAAAGAGTCTTTAACATATCAAAGAGAAAGTCCATAGTAACGTCATCATAGCAACGGCAACGTCCGTGGCAACGTCTTCCTCTTCACTTTACTCTAAAATGCTAGATGGCCATAGCCTGTAAAGAGAGACAACAGTGCCACCTTGTGTTCTCTGTTTTGCGTTGCACATCCTGAATCCACAGATAGGGGCTGTGTTTCACTAGCGTGAAGTGACTCCCTTATGTCCTCTCCTTCATCTCAGCTGAAGGAACCAGACCTGAAAGGTCAAACATCAAACTCCTTTTTAACTGTTCAGGTCATTCAGGTCTATCAGGTCTTTCAGGTCTTTCAGATCTATCAGGTCATTCAGGTATTTCAGGTCATTCAGGTCTTTCAGGTCTTTCAGGTCTTTCAGGTCGTTCAGGTCATTCAGGTTTCAGGTCTATCATGTCTTTCAGGTCTATCAGGTCTTTCAGGTCTGTCAGGTCTTTCAGGTCTATCAGGTCTTTCAGGTCTTTCAGGTCGTTCAGGTCGTTCAGAGTGGAGCAGGAAACGAGGCTCAGGGCTGTAGGTAGTTCCTACCTCTCACCATGTTGTGTGGCGTATCTGTTTCTCTCTCCTGTCCCATGTGTCCATCCACCTCATCTGCCTGTAGACTCCTCCCTCTGGGGTGGCAGACAGTATAATACAGGAGCAGACAGACCAGCCCTAGAACGGTCCCTCCAAATATCAGCAGAGTCACCGGCCAGAAGTACTCAGTAGCGTTAACCTCTGGCCTCACCAGAACCAGCAGCAAAGGACCAGAGAGGTTCACTAACGCAAAGAGAACGTAGTACACAGCCATCGGCCATCTGGTATCCTGTCCTTTCACGTTAAAGAAGGTGAATATGAGGACGACTCCCACGATGATCCGATAGAGCCTCTCTAGACCTTTAGACATGCAGAAATCAGTACGGACCCAATGGGCCCAGAGGGTTCCGGCCAGCCAGACGACAGCCATTCCCAGGGTACTGTAGGGGCTGAGGACGAGGAAGAGGCTGAGGCTGAGGATGTGAGCGGTGATGGTCAACAGCTTGTATAGGAGGTAGACGAAGGTAGGGAGGCCAGAAGGCATCTCTCGGAGCTGGGGATGTCATATTCATTATTATATATGTATCACTATATGATCATATGATTATGTTATTATATATTATTATTATATTACCTGGGGTAAGGATCGACGGAGACACCGGCGGTAGTCCACTATAGCCCAGGCGATGTTGATGAATGAGCCCACCATGCAGATGCCTGCACAGGGGAAGACGAGGCACACATTAGAGACAGACATGTGACAGACAGACATGTGAGAGACAGGCATGTGAGAGACAGGCATGTGAGAGACAGGCATGTGAGAGACAGACATGTAAGAGACAGGCATGTGAGAGACAGACATGTGAGAGACAGACATGAGAGAGACAGGCATGTGAGAGACAGGAATGTGAGAGACAGGCATATGAGAGACAGACATGTGAGAGACAGACATGTGAGAGTCAGGCATGTGAGAGACAGGCATGTGAAAGACAGGCATGTGACAGACAGACATGTGACAGACAGACATGTGACAGACAGGCATGTGAGAGTCAAGTTGTGGCAGTGGCTGCAGTCTCTCGCTCTCTGTGCCTGTCTCTCACACATTCACAGTCTCTCTCTCGGTTGCTCTCTCTCTCTCTCTCTCTCTCTCTCTCTCTCTCTCTCTCTCTCTCTCTCTCTCTCTCTCTCTCTCACACTCACAGTCTCTCTCTCTTTCTCTCGGTTGCTCTCTCTAACACACATATAGTCTCTCTCTCAATTCAATTCAATTAAATTAAACTCTCTCTCTCTCTCTCTCTCTCTCTCTCTCAGTTTCTCTCTCTCTGTCTCTCTCTCTCTCTCTTGGTTGCTCTCTCTAACACACATATAGTCTCTCTCGCAATTCAATTCAATTCAATTAAATGTGCTTTATTGGCATGACGTAACAATGTACGTATTGCCAAAGCTTATTTTGCATATTTACAATATAAAATAAATAAAATGAGAATCAAATTGTCAACGGGTCAACAGTAACAACAATAACCATCCATTGAACAATAACAATAAGTTATTAAATAATAATAATAATAATAATAAACATACAGTAGAGGACATGTGCAGGTTGATTGGTCTGTCAGACACTGTCCCTCATCTTATGGCAGGCAGCAATGTAGTGCGCTGCCAACCCACAGCACTCTGCGTCCTCCCCCAACAGGACGGGTAGCCTTTTCTCATCAGAGAGGTCTTTGAAACCTTGAATAAGGGTTTCAAATTTGGGAAAATGACACTCTCTAATTGTTTTATATTTGTTACATTTTGTCAGGAAATGCAGCTCCGTCTCAGGTTCTGCTGTGATGCAGTGGTTGCACAGCCTTTCCTCTACAGGGAGCCAGGTTCTACTGTGGTGCAGTGGTTGCACAGCCTTTCCTCTACAGGGAGCCAGGTTCTGATGTTGGGCAGTGGTTACACAGCCTTTCCTCTACAGGGAGCCAGGTTCTGATGTTGGGCAGTGGTTGCACAGCCTTTCCTCTACAGGGAGCCAGGTTCTGCTGTGGTCCAGTGGTTACACAGCCTTTCCTCTACAGGGAGCCAGGTTCTGCTGTGGTGCAGTGGTTGCACAGCCTTTCCTCTACAGGGAGCCAGGTTCTGCTGTGGTGCAGTGGTTGCACAGCCTTTCCTCTACAGGGAGCCAGGTTCTGCTGTGGTGCAGTGGTTGCCACAGCCTCTCCTCTACAGGGAGCCAGGTTCTGCTGTGGTGCAGTGGTTGCACAGCCTCTCCTCTACAGGGAGCCAGGTTCTGCTGTGATGCAGTGGTTGCCACAGCCTCTCCTCTACAGGGAGCCAGGTTCTGCTGTGGTGCAGTGGTTGCCACAGCCTCTCCTCTACAGGGAGCCAGGTTTTCCTGTGTCTACCCTTCTCAATGGCAAGGCTGTGCTCACTGAGCCTGTACTTTGTCAAGGTTTTTCTAAGGTTTTTATCAGTAACCATGGTCAAATATTTACCCACAGTGTACTGTTGATTTAGGGCCAGGTAGCATTGCATTTTGCTTTGTGTTTGTGTTTCCCAATAAGCAATATAGTTTTGTTTTGACTGTGTTGTAATTTGGTTTATCCTGATTGATTGGATGTTCTGGTCCTGAGGCTTCAGTGCGTTCGTAGAACAGGTTTGTGAACTCAGCCCCAGGACCAGCTGGATGAGGGGACTCTTTTCTTTGCTCAGCTCTTGGCATTGCAGGGCTTGGTAATGATATGAGAGGGGGTCACTGTATTTTAGATGTTTCCAAAACTTAATCGCTCTTTGTTGAGTTTTTATTAGTAGTGGATATTGGCCTAATTCTCTGCTCTGTAGTTTTCCTCTGGACATGTAGGAGAATCTTACAGAACTCTGCATGCAGGGTTTCAATGGGGTGTTTGTCCCATTTGATGAAATCTTGTTTTGCAAGTGGACCCCACACCTCGCTGCCCTAAAGTGCCATTGGTTCAATGACATATTCAATTCTTTTTAGCCATTTGTAATAGGTATTTCAATTTGAATTAGCTTTTTAATGGCGTAGAATGCCCTGCGTGCTTTCTCTCTCAGTTCATTCACTGCCTCATTAAGGTGTCCAGTTGAGCTTATTTTTAAACCTAAGTAATTGTAGTGCGTACAGTACTCTCTATATTTAAACCTCAGTAATTGTAGTGTGTACAGTACTCTCTATATTTAAACCTCAGTAATTGTAGTGCGTACAGTACTCTCTATATTTAAACCTCAGTAATTGTAGTGTGTACAGTACTCTCTATATTTAAACCTCAGTAATTGTAGTGTGTACAGTACTCTATATATATTTAAACCTCAGTAATTGTAGTGTGTGCAGTACTCTATATATATTTAAACCTCAGTAATTGTAGTGTGTGCAGTACTCTATATATATTTAAACCTCAGTAATTGTAGTGTGTACAGTACTCTCTATATTTAAACCTCAGTAATTGTAGTGTGTACAGTACTCTATATATATTTAAACCTCAGTAATTGTAGTGTGTGCAGTACTCTATATATATTTAAACCTCAGTAATTGTAGTGTGTGCAGTACTCTATATCTATTTAAACCTCAGTAATTGTAGTGTGTGCAGTACTCTATATATATTTAAACCTCAGTAATTGTAGTGTGTGCAGTACTCTATATATATTTAAACCTCAGTAATTGTAGTGTGTGCAGTACTCTATATATATTTAAACCTCAGTAATTGTAGTGTGTGCAGTACTCTATATATATTTAAACCTCAGTAATTGTAGTGTGTGCAGTACTCTATATATATTTAAACCTCAGTAATTGTAGTGTGTGCAGTACTCTATATCTATTTAAACCTCAGTAATTGTAGTGTGTGCAGTACTCTATATATATTTAAACCTCAGTAATTGTAGTGTGTGCAGTACTCTATATATATTTAAACCTCAGTAATTGTAGTGTGTGCAGTACTCTATATATATTTAAACCTCAGTAATTGTAGTGTGTGCAGTACTCTATATATATTTAAACCTCAGTAATTGTAGTGTGTGCAGTACTCTATATATATTTAAACCTCAGTAATTGTAGTGTGTGCAATACTCTATATATTTTGTACCAATTGAGAACTTTGGTCTAATTCCCTGAGATCTGTAACTTCTCTGGAAAATCATTATTTTAGTCTTTCTGGGGTTTACTGCCAGGGCCCAGTTCTGGCAGTACGGCTCTAGCAGGTCCAGGCTCTGTTGTAGGCCATGTGCTGTGGGTGACAGCAGGCATAGGTCATCTGCGAAAAGCAGGCATTTAACCTCTGAATTGTGGAGAAGAACACCAGAGGCTGAGGATTTTTCTAGAATAGTGGCCAATTTGTCTATGTAAATATTGAAGAGTGCAGGGCTCAGATTGCAACCCTGGCGAAGGCCACGCCCCTGGTTAAAGAATTCTGTTTTTTCTTACCAATTTTAATGCTGCATGTATTGCCTGTATACATTGATTTAATTATGTAATATGTTTTACCCCCTATACCAGTTTCAATAACTTTGTAGAACAGTCCTGTATGCCACATAGAATCAAATGCTTTTTGGAAGTCGATAAATCGAGCGTATATTTTGGTATTATTTTGGTGGACATGTTGATCTATCAGGGTGTGTAGGGTGTAAATATGATCAGTCATGCGATGTTTTGGTATAAATCCAATGTGGCTTTTACTCAAGACATTGTGTTTATTAAGGA
Source organism: Oncorhynchus nerka (assembly GCF_034236695.1). Taxonomy (NCBI): domain Eukaryota; kingdom Metazoa; phylum Chordata; class Actinopteri; order Salmoniformes; family Salmonidae; genus Oncorhynchus; species Oncorhynchus nerka. The sequence continues at coordinate 6,688,767 of NC_088417.1, forward strand.
AGTTTAGAACTCTTACATTTATAATACTACAGAAAACCTTCCTCAGGTTACCGTTAACACAAATGTCTCTGGAATTGTTAGGGTCAAAATTGTCTCTATTCTTAAAGATTGTGGTTATGAGTCTTTGATTCCAGATGTCAGGGAAATAACCTACACTCCGGATCAAATTAAACAGTTTTAATATAGCCAATTGACATTTTGGTCTGGTGAGTTTGAGCATCTCATTTAGGATGCCATCAGGTCCGCATGCTTTTTAAATTTGAGAGCCTGAAGTTTCTTATAGAGCTCCTGGTGAGTAATTGGGGAGTCCAGTCTCTCTCTCTCTCTCTCTCTCTCTCTCTCTCTCTCTCTCTCTCTCTCTCTCTCTCTCTCTCTCTCTCTGTTGCTCTCTCTAATACAGATAGTCTCTCTCTCTCTTGGCTGTTGATACACTTGTTGAATTTTGAAACAGGACGCGACAAAGGTAATTACTGAGGCTGTCTAGACAGAGCAGGTCAGTGCAGGCTGTCTAGACAGAGCAGGTCAGTGCAGGCAGTCTAGACAGAGCAGGAGACTGCAGGCAGTCTAGACAGAGCAGGTCAGTGCAGGCAGTCTAGACAGAACAGTAGACTGCAGGCAGTCTAGACAGAGCAGGTCAGTGCAGGCAGTCTAGACAGAGCAGGTGAGTGCAGGCAGTCTAGACAGAGCAGGAGACTGCAGGCAGTCTAGACAGAGCAGGTCAGTGCAGGCAGTCTAGACAGAGCAGTAGACTGAAAGCAGTCTAGACAGAGCAGGTCAGTGCAGGCAGTCTAGACAGAGCAGGTCAGTGCAGGCAGTCTAGACAGAGCAGGTGAGTGCAGGCAGTCTAGACAGAGCAGGAGACTGAAAGCAGTCTAGACAGAACAGGAGACTGCAGGCAGTCTAGACAGAGCAGGTCAGTGCAGGCAGTCTAGACAGAGCAGGTCAGTGCAGGCAGTCTAGACAGAGCAGGAGACTGAAAGCAGTCTAGACAGAGCAGGTCAGTGCAGGCAGTCTAGACAGAGCAGTAGACTGCAGGCAGTCTAGACAGAGCAGGTCAGTGCAGGCAGTCTAGACAGAGCAGGTGAGTGCAGGCAGTCTAGACAGAGCAGGAGACTGCAGGCAGTCTAGACAGAGCAGGTCAGTGCAGGCAGTCTAGACAGAGCAGTAGACTGCAAGCAGTCTAGACAGAACAGGAGACTGCAGGCAGTCTAGACAGAGCAGGTCAGTGCAGGCAGTCTAGACAGAGCAGGTGAGTGCAGGCAGTCTAGACAGAGCAGGAGACTGCAGGCAGTCTAGACAGAGCAGGTGAGTGCAGGCAGTCTAGACAGAGCAGGTGACTGCAGGCAGTCTAGACAGAGCAGGAGACTGCAGGCAGTCTAGACAGAGCAGGTGAGTGCAGGCAGTCTAGACAGAGCAGGAGACTGCAGGCAGTCTAGACAGAGCAGGAGACTGCAGGCAGTCTAGACAGAGCAGGTCAGTGCAGGCAGTCTAGACAGAGCAGGTGAGTGCAGGCAGTCTAGACAGAGCAGGTCAGTGCAGGCAGTCTAGACAGAGCAGGAGACTGAAATCAGTCTAGACAGAGCAGGTCAGTGCAGGCAGTCTAGACAGAGCAGGTGAGTGCAGGCAGTCTAGACAGAGCAGGTCAGTGCAGGCAGTCTAGACAGAGCAGGTCAGTGCAGGCAGTCTAGACAGAGCAGGTCAGTGCAGGCAGTCTAGACAGAGCAGGTGAGTGCAGGCAGTCTAGACAGAGCAGGTGAGTGCAGGCAGTCTAGACAGAGCAGGACACTGCAGGCAGTCTAGACAGAGCAGGTCAGTGCAGGCAGTCTAGACAGAGCAGGTCAGTGCAGGCAGTCTAGACAGAGCAGGTGAGTGCAGGCAGTCTAGACAGAGCAGGTGAGTGCAGGCAGTCTAGACAGAGCAGGTAAAAGCAGGCAGTCTAGACAGAACAGGTAATTACAGGTAGGGTAGACAGAACAGGAACAGGTAGGGTAGACAGAACAGGTACAGGTAGGGTAGACAGAACAGGTACAGGTAGGGTAGACAGAACAGGTTAATACAGGTAGGGTAGACAGAACAGGTAAATACAGGTAGGGTAGACAGAACAGGTAAATACAGGTAGGGTAGACAGAACAGGTAAATACAGGTAGAGTAGACAGAACAGGTGAATACAGGTAGGGTAGACAGAACAGGTGTATACAGGTAGGGTAGACAGAACAGGTAAATACAGGTAGGGTAGACAGAACAGGTAAATACAGGTAGGGTAGACAGAACAGGTAAATACAGGTAGAGTAGACAGAACAGGTACAGGTAGGGTAGACAGAACAGGTGTATACAAGTAGGGTAGACAGAACAGGAACAGGTAGGGTAGACAGAACAGGTACAGGTAGGGTAGACAGAACAGGTGCAGGTAGGGTAGACAGAACAGGTACAGGTAGGGTAGACAGAACAGGTTAATATAGGTAGGGTAGACAGAACAGGTGAATACAGGTAGGGTAGATAGAGCAGGTAAATACAGGTAGGGTAGACAGAGCAGGTAAATACAGGTAGGGTAGACAGAACAGGTACATACAGGTAGAGTAGACAGAACAGGTGAATACAGGTAGGGTAGACAGAACAGGTGAATACAGGTAGTGTAGACAGAACAGGTGAATACAGGTAGGGTAGACAGATCAGGTAATTACAGGTAGGGTAGACAGAACAGGTGAATACAGGTAGGGTAGACAGAACAGGTACAGGTAGGGTAGACAGAACAGGTACAGGTAGAGTAGACAGAACAGGTGAATACAGGTAGAGTAGACAGAACAGGTAAATACAGGTAGGGTAGACAGATCAGGTAAATACAGGTAGAGTAGACAGAACAGGTAAATACAGGTAGAGTAGACAGAACAGGTAAATACAGGTAGAGTAGACAGAACAGGTGTATACAGGTAGGGTAGACAGAACAGGTACAGGTAGGGTAGACAGAACAGGTACAGGTAGAGTAGACAGAACAGGTGAATACAGGTAGAGTAGACAGAACAGGTAAATACAGGTAGGGTAGACAGATCAGGTAAATACAGGTAGAGTAGACAGAACAGGTAAATACAGGTAGAGTAGACAGAACAGGTAAATATAGGTAGGGTAGACAGAACAGGAACAGGTAGGGTAGACAGAACAGGTGTATACAAGTAGGGTAGACAGAACAGGTAAATACAGGTAGGGTAGACAGAACAGGTAAATACAGGTAGAGTAGACAGAACAGGTAAATACAGGTAGGGTAGACATAACAGGTAAATACAGGTAGGGTAGACAGAACAGGTAAATACAGGTAGAGTAGACAGAACAGGTAAATACAGGTAGGGTAGACATAACAGGTAAATACAGGTAGGGTAGACAGAACAGGTAAATACTGGTAGTGTAGACAGAACAGTTAAATACAGGTAGGGTAGACAGAACAGGTGTATATAGGTAGGGTAGACAGAACAGGTACAGGTAGGGTAGACAGAACAGGTACAGGTAGGGTAGACAGAACAGGTACAAGTAGGGTAGACAGAACAGGTACAGGTAGGGTAGACAGAACAGGTACAGGTAGGGTAGAAAGAACTGGTGTATACAGGTAGTGTAGACAGAACAGGTGAATACAGGTAGAGTAGACAGAACAGGTACAGGTAGAGTAGACAGAACAGGTGAATACAGGTAGAGTAGACAGAACAGGTAAATACAGGTAGGGTAGACAGAACAGGTAAATACAGGTAGGGTAGACAGATCAGGTGAATACAGGTAGAGTAGACAGAACAGGTGAATACAGGTATAGTAGACAGAACAGGTAAATACAGGTAGGGTAGACAGAACAGGTAAATAAAGGTAGGGTAGACAGAACAGGTAAATACAGGTAGGGTAGACAGAACAGTTAAATACAGGTAGGGTAGACAGAACAGGTAAATACAGGTAGGGTAGACAGAACAGGTACAGGTAGGGTAGACATAACAGGTGTATACAGGTAGGGTAGACAGAACAGGTAAATACAGGTAGGGTAGACAGAACAGGTGTATATAGGTAGGGTAGACAGAACAGGTAAATACAGGTAGGGTAGACAGAACAGGTGTATATAGGTAGGGTAGACAGAACAGGTAAATACAGGTAGAGTAGACAGAACAGGTAAATACAGGTAGGGTAGACAGAACAGGTAAATACAGGTAGAGTAGACAGAACAGGTGTATACATGTAGGGTAGACAGAACAGGTAAATACAGGTAGGGTACACAGAACAGGTAAATACAGGTAGGGTAGACAGAACAGGTAAATACAGGTAGAGTAGACAGAACAGGTAAATACAGGTAGGGTAGACAGAACAGGTAAATACAGGTAGAGTAGACAGAACAGGTGTATACAGGTAGGGTAGACAGAACAGGTAAATACAGGTAGGGTACACAGAACAGGTAAATACAGGTAGGGTAGACAGAACAGGTGTATACAGGTAGGGTAGACAGAACAGGTAAATACAGGTAGGGTAGACAGAACAGGTAAATACAGGTAGAGTAGACAGAACAGGTAAATACAGGTAGGGTAGACATAACAGGTAAATACAGGTAGGGTAGACAGTACAGGTAAATACAGGTAGAGTAGACAGAACAGGTGTATATAGGTAGGGTAGACAGAACAGGTACAGGTAGGGTAGACAGAACAGGTACAGGTAGGGTAGACAGAACAGGTAAATACAGGTAGAGTAGACAGAACAGGTAAATACAGGTAGGGTAGACAGAACAGGTAAATACAGGTAGAGTAGACAGAACAGGTGTATACATGTAGGGTAGACAGAACAGGTAAATACAGGTAGGGTACACAGAACAGGTAAATACAGGTAGGGTAGACAGAACAGGTAAATACAGGTAGAGTAGACAGAACAGGTAAATACAGGTAGGGTAGACAGAACAGGTAAATACAGGTAGAGTAGACAGAACAGGTGTATACAGGTAGGGTAGACAGAACAGGTAAATACAGGTAGGGTACACAGAACAGGTAAATACAGGTAGGGTAGACAGAACAGGTGTATACAGGTAGGGTAGACAGAACAGGTAAATACAGGTAGGGTAGACAGAACAGGTAAATACAGGTAGAGTAGACAGAACAGGTAAATACAGGTAGGGTAGACATAACAGGTAAATACAGGTAGGGTAGACAGTACAGGTAAATACAGGTAGAGTAGACAGAACAGGTGTATATAGGTAGGGTAGACAGAACAGGTACAGGTAGGGTAGACAGAACAGGTGTATACAGGTAGAGTAGACAGAACAGGTAAATACAGGTAGGGTAGACAGAACAGGTAAATACAGGTAGGGTAGACAGATCAGGTGAATACAGGTAGAGTAGACAGAACAGGTGAATACAGGTATAGTAGACAGAACAGGTAAATACAGGTAGGGTAGACAGAACAGGTAAATACAGGTAGGGTAGACAGAACAGGTAAATAAAGGTAGGGTAGACAGAACAGGTAAATACAGGTAGGGTAGACAGAACAGTTAAATACAGGTAGGGTAGACAGAACAGGTAAATACAGGTAGAGTAGACAGAACAGGTGTATACATGTAGGGTAGACAGAACAGGTAAATACAGGTAGGGTACACAGAACAGGTAAATACAGGTAGGGTAGACAGAACAGGTAAATACAGGTAGAGTAGACAGAACAGGTAAATACAGGTAGGGTAGACAGAACAGGTAAATACAGGTAGAGTAGACAGAACAGGTGTATACAGGTAGGGTAGACAGAACAGGTAAATACAGGTAGGGTACACAGAACAGGTAAATACAGGTAGGGTAGACAGAACAGGTGTATACAGGTAGGGTAGACAGAACAGGTAAATACAGGTAGGGTAGACAGAACAGGTAAATACAGGTAGAGTAGACAGAACAGGTAAATACAGGTAGGGTAGACATAACAGGTAAATACAGGTAGGGTAGACAGTACAGGTAAATACAGGTAGGGTAGACAGAACAGGTAAATACAGGTAGAGTAGACAGAACAGGTGTATATAGGTAGGGTAGACAGAACAGGTACAGGTAGGGTAGACAGAACAGGTACAGGTAGGGTAGACAGAACAGGTACAGGTAGGGTAGACAGAACAGGTACAGGTAGAGTAGACAGAACAGGTACAGGTAGGGTAGACAGAACAGGTACAGGTAGGGTAGACAGAACAGGTGTATACAGGTAGGGTAGACAGAACAGGTGAATACAGGTAGAGTAGACAGAACAGGTACAGGTAGAGTAGACAGAACAGGTGAATACAGGTAGAGTAGACAGAACAGGTAAATACAGGTAGGGTAGACAGAACAGGTAAATACAGGTAGGGTAGACAGATCAGGTGAATACAGGTACAGTAGACAGAACAGGTGAATACAGGTATAGTAGACAGAACAGGTAAATACAGGTAGGGTAGACAGAACAGGTAAATACAGGTAGGGTAGACAGAACAGGTAAATACAGGTAGGGTAGACAGAACAGGTAAATACAGGTAGGGTAGACAGAACAGGTAAATACAGGTAGGGTAGACAGAACAGGTACAGGTAGGGTAGACAGAACAGGTGTATACAGGTAGGGTAGACAGAACAGGTAAATACAGGTAGGGTAGACAGAACAGGTGTATATAGGTAGGGTAGACAGAACAGGTAAATACAGGTAGGGTAGACAGAACAGGTGTATATAGGTAGGGTAGACAGAACAGGTAAATACAGGTAGAGTAGACAGAACAGGTAAATACAGGTAGGGTAGACAGAACAGGTAAATACAGGTAGAGTAGACAGAACAGGTGTATACAGGTAGGGTAGACAGAACAGGTAAATACAGGTAGGGTACACAGAACAGGTAAATACAGGTAGGGTAGACAGAACAGGTAAATACAGGTAGAGTAGACAGAACAGGTAAATACAGGTAGGGTAGACAGAACAGGTAAATACAGGTAGAGTAGACAGAACAGGTGTATACAGGTAGGGTAGACAGAACAGGTAAATACAGGTAGGGTACACAGAACAGGTAAATACAGGTAGGGTAGACAGAACAGGTGTATACAGGTAGGGTAGACAGAACAGGTAAATACAGGTAGGGTAGACAGAACAGGTAAATACAGGTAGGGTAGACAGAACAGGTAAATACAGGTAGAGTAGACAGAACAGGTAAATACAGGTAGGGTAGACAGAACAGGTGAATACAGGTAGGGTAGACAGAACAGGTAAATACAGGTAGGGTAGACAGAACAGGTAAATACAGGTAGGGTAGACAGAACAGGTGAATACAGGTAGAGTAGACAGAACAGGTAAATACAGGTAGAGTAGACAGAACAGGTGAATACAGGTAGAGTAGACAGAACAGGTAAATACAGGTAGAGTAGACAGAACAGGTAAATACAGGTACGGTAGATAGAACAGGTAAATACAGGTAGGGTAGACAGAACAGGTGTATACAGGTAGGGTAGACAGAACAGGTAAATACAGGTAGGGTAGACAGAACAGGTAAATACAGGTAGAGTAGACAGAACAGGTAAATACAGGTAGGGTAGACATAACAGGTAAATACAGGTAGGGTAGACAGTACAGGTAAATACAGGTAGAGTAGACAGAACAGGTGTATATAGGTAGGGTAGACAGAACAGGTACAGGTAGGGTAGACAGAACAGGTACAGGTAGGGTAGACAGAACAGGTAAATACAGGTAGAGTAGACAGAACAGGTAAATACAGGTAGGGTAGACAGAACAGGTAAATACAGGTAGAGTAGACAGAACAGGTGTATACATGTAGGGTAGACAGAACAGGTAAATACAGGTAGGGTACACAGAACAGGTAAATACAGGTAGGGTAGACAGAACAGGTAAATACAGGTAGAGTAGACAGAACAGGTAAATACAGGTAGGGTAGACAGAACAGGTAAATACAGGTAGAGTAGACAGAACAGGTGTATACAGGTAGGGTAGACAGAACAGGTAAATACAGGTAGGGTACACAGAACAGGTAAATACAGGTAGGGTAGACAGAACAGGTGTATACAGGTAGGGTAGACAGAACAGGTAAATACAGGTAGGGTAGACAGAACAGGTAAATACAGGTAGAGTAGACAGAACAGGTAAATACAGGTAGGGTAGACATAACAGGTAAATACAGGTAGGGTAGACAGTACAGGTAAATACAGGTAGAGTAGACAGAACAGGTGTATATAGGTAGGGTAGACAGAACAGGTACAGGTAGGGTAGACAGAACAGGTGTATACAGGTAGAGTAGACAGAACAGGTAAATACAGGTAGGGTAGACAGAACAGGTAAATACAGGTAGGGTAGACAGATCAGGTGAATACAGGTAGAGTAGACAGAACAGGTGAATACAGGTATAGTAGACAGAACAGGTAAATACAGGTAGGGTAGACAGAACAGGTAAATACAGGTAGGGTAGAACAGAACAGGTAAATACAGGTAGGGTAGACAGAACAGACAGACAGAACAGAACAGGTACAGGTAGGAGTCGACAGAACAGGTGTATACAGGTAGGGTAGACAGAACAGGTAAATACAGGTAGGGTAGACAGAACAGGTGTATATAGGTAGGGTAGACAGAACAGGTAAATACAGGTAGGGTAGACAGAACAGGTGTATATAGGTAGGGTAGACAGAACAGGTAAATACAGGTAGAGTAGACAGAACAGGTAAATACAGGTAGGGTAGACAGACCAGGTAAATACAGGTAGAGTAGACAGAACAGGTGTATACATGTAGGGTAGACAGAACAGGTAAATACAGGTAGGGTACACAGAACAGGTAAATACAGGTAGGGTAGACAGAACAGGTAAATACAGGTAGAGTAGACAGAACAGGTAAATACAGGTAGGGTAGACAGAACAGGTAAATACAGGTAGAGTAGACAGAACAGGTGTATACAGGTAGGGTAGACAGAACAGGTAAATACAGGTAGGGTACACAGAACAGGTAAATACAGGTAGGGTAGACAGAACAGGTGTATACAGGTAGGGTAGACAGAACAGGTAAATACAGGTAGGGTAGACAGAACAGGTAAATACAGGTAGAGTAGACAGAACAGGTAAATACAGGTAGGGTAGACATAACAGGTAAATACAGGTAGGGTAGACAGTACAGGTAAATACAGGTAGGGTAGACAGAACAGGTAAATACAGGTAGAGTAGACAGAACAGGTGTATATAGGTAGGGTAGACAGAACAGGTACAGGTAGGGTAGACAGAACAGGTACAGGTAGGGTAGACAGAACAGGTACAGGTAGGGTAGACAGAACAGGTACAGGTAGAGTAGACAGAACAGGTACAGGTAGGGTAGACAGAACAGGTACAGGTAGGGTAGACAGAACAGGTGTATACAGGTAGGGTAGACAGAACAGGTGCATACAGGTAGAGTAGACAGAACAGGTACAGGTAGAGTAGACAGAACAGGTGAATACAGGTAGAGTAGACAGAACAGGTAAATACAGGTAGGGTAGACAGAACAGGTAAATACAGGTAGGGTAGACAGATCAGGTGAATACAGGTACAGTAGACAGAACAGGTGAATACAGGTATAGTAGACAGAACAGGTAAATACAGGTAGGGTAGACAGAACAGGTAAATACAGGTAGGGTAGACAGAACAGGTAAATACAGGTAGGGTAGACAGAACAGGTAAATACAGGTAGGGTAGACAGAACAGGTAAATACAGGTAGGGTAGACAGAACAGGTACAGGTAGGGTAGACAGAACAGGTGTATACAGGTAGGGTAGACAGAACAGGTAAATACAGGTAGGGTAGACAGAACAGGTGTATATAGGTAGGGTAGACAGAACAGGTAAATACAGGTAGGGTAGACAGAACAGGTGTATATAGGTAGGGTAGACAGAACAGGTAAATACAGGTAGAGTAGACAGAACAGGTAAATACAGGTAGGGTAGACAGAACAGGTAAATACAGGTAGAGTAGACAGAACAGGTGTATACAGGTAGGGTAGACAGAACAGGTAAATACAGGTAGGGTACACAGAACAGGTAAATACAGGTAGGGTAGACAGAACAGGTAAATACAGGTAGAGTAGACAGAACAGGTAAATACAGGTAGGGTAGACAGAACAGGTAAATACAGGTAGAGTAGACAGAACAGGTGTATACAGGTAGGGTAGACAGAACAGGTAAATACAGGTAGGGTAGACAGAACAGGTGTATATAGGTAGGGTAGACAGAACAGGTAAATACAGGTAGAGTAGACAGAACAGGTAAATACAGGTAGGGTAGACAGAACAGGTAAATACAGGTAGAGTAGACAGAACAGGTGTATACAGGTAGAGTAGACAGAACAGGTAAATACAGGTAGGGTAGACAGAACAGGTGAATACAGGTAGGGTAGACAGAACAGGTAAATACAGGTAGGGTAGACAGAACAGGTAAATACAGGTAGGGTAGACAGAACAGGTGAATACAGGTAGAGTAGACAGAACAGGTAAATACAGGTAGAGTAGACAGAACAGGTGAATACAGGTAGAGTAGACAGAACAGGTAAATACAGGTAGAGTAGACAGAACAGGTAAATACAGGTACGGTAGATAGAACAGGTAAATACAGGTAGGGTAGACAGAACAGGTGTATACAGGTAGGGTAGACAGAACAGGTAAATACAGGTAGGGTAGACAGAACAGGTAAATACAGGTAGAGTAGACAGAACAGGTAAATACAGGTAGGGTAGACATAACAGGTAAATACAGGTAGGGTAGACAGTACAGGTAAATACAGGTAGAGTAGACAGAACAGGTGTATATAGGTAGGGTAGACAGAACAGGTACAGGTAGGGTAGACAGAACAGGTACAGGTAGGGTAGACAGAACAGGTAAATACAGGTAGAGTAGACAGAACAGGTAAATACAGGTAGGGTAGACAGAACAGGTAAATACAGGTAGAGTAGACAGAACAGGTGTATACATGTAGGGTAGACAGAACAGGTAAATACAGGTAGGTACACAGAACAGGTAAATACAGGTAGGGTAGACAGAACAGGTAAATACAGGTAGAGTAGACAGAACAGGTAAATACAGGTAGGGTAGACAGAACAGGTAAATACAGGTAGAGTAGACAGAACAGGTGTATACAGGTAGGGTAGACAGAACAGGTAAATACAGGTAGGGTACACAGAACAGGTAAATACAGGTAGGGTAGACAGAACAGGTGTATACAGGTAGGGTAGACAGAACAGGTAAATACAGGTAGGGTAGACAGAACAGGTAAATACAGGTAGAGTAGACAGAACAGGTCAATACAGGTAGGGTAGACATAACAGGTAAATACAGGTAGGGTAGACAGTACAGGTAAATACAGGTAGAGTAGACAGAACAGGTGTATATAGGTAGGGTAGACAGAACAGGTACAGGTAGGGTAGACAGAACAGGTGTATACAGGTAGAGTAGACAGAACAGGTAAATACAGGTAGGGTAGACAGAACAGGTAAATACAGGTAGGGTAGACAGATCAGGTGAATACAGGTAGAGTAGACAGAACAGGTGAATACAGGTATAGTAGACAGAACAGGTAAATACAGGTAGGGTAGACAGAACAGGTAAATACAGGTAGGGTAGACAGAACAGGTAAATAAAGGTAGGGTAGACAGAACAGGTAAATACAGGTAGGGTAGACAGAACAGTTAAATACAGGTAGGGTAGACAGAACAGGTAAATACAGGTAGGGTAGACAGAACAGGTACAGGTAGGGTCGACAGAACAGGTGTATACAGGTAGGGTAGACAGAACAGGTAAATACAGGTAGGGTAGACAGAACAGGTGTATATAGGTAGGGTAGACAGAACAGGTAAATACAGGTAGGGTAGACAGAACAGGTGTATATAGGTAGGGTAGACAGAACAGGTAAATACAGGTAGAGTAGACAGAACAGGTAAATACAGGTAGGGTAGACAGAACAGGTAAATACAGGTAGAGTAGACAGAACAGGTGTATACATGTAGGGTAGACAGAACAGGTAAATACAGGTAGGGTACACAGAACAGGTAAATACAGGTAGGGTAGACAGAACAGGTAAATACAGGTAGAGTAGACAGAACAGGTAAATACAGGTAGGGTAGACAGAACAGGTAAATACAGGTAGAGTAGACAGAACAGGTGTATACAGGTAGGGTAGACAGAACAGGTAAATACAGGTAGGGTACACAGAACAGGTAAATACAGGTAGGGTAGACAGAACAGGTGTATACAGGTAGGGTAGACAGAACAGGTAAATACAGGTAGGGTAGACAGAACAGGTAAATACAGGTAGAGTAGACAGAACAGGTAAATACAGGTAGGGTAGACATAACAGGTAAATACAGGTAGGGTAGACAGTACAGGTAAATACAGGTAGGGTAGACAGAACAGGTAAATACAGGTAGAGTAGACAGAACAGGTGTATATAGGTAGGGTAGACAGAACAGGTACAGGTAGGGTAGACAGAACAGGTACAGGTAGGGTAGACAGAACAGGTACAGGTAGGGTAGACAGAACAGGTACAGGTAGAGTAGACAGAACAGGTACAGGTAGGGTAGACAGAACAGGTACAGGTAGGGTAGACAGAACAGGTGTATACAGGTAGGGTAGACAGAACAGGTGAATACAGGTAGAGTAGACAGAACAGGTACAGGTAGAGTAGACAGAACAGGTGAATACAGGTAGAGTAGACAGAACAGGTAAATACAGGTAGGGTAGACAGAACAGGTAAATACAGGTAGGGTAGACAGATCAGGTGAATACAGGTACAGTAGACAGAACAGGTGAATACAGGTATAGTAGACAGAACAGGTAAATACAGGTAGGGTAGACAGAACAGGTAAATACAGGTAGGGTAGACAGAACAGGTAAATACAGGTAGGGTAGACAGAACAGGTAAATACAGGTAGGGTAGACAGAACAGGTAAATACAGGTAGGGTAGACAGAACAGGTACAGGTAGGGTAGACAGAACAGGTGTATACAGGTAGGGTAGACAGAACAGGTAAATACAGGTAGGGTAGACAGAACAGGTGTATATAGGTAGGGTAGACAGAACAGGTAAATACAGGTAGGGTAGACAGAACAGGTGTATATAGGTAGGGTAGACAGAACAGGTAAATACAGGTAGAGTAGACAGAACAGGTAAATACAGGTAGGGTAGACAGAACAGGTAAATACAGGTAGAGTAGACAGAACAGGTGTATACAGGTAGGGTAGACAGAACAGGTAAATACAGGTAGGGTACACAGAACAGGTAAATACAGGTAGGGTAGACAGAACAGGTAAATACAGGTAGAGTAGACAGAACAGGTAAATACAGGTAGGGTAGACAGAACAGGTAAATACAGGTAGAGTAGACAGAACAGGTGTATACAGGTAGGGTAGACAGAACAGGTAAATACAGGTAGGGTACACAGAACAGGTAAATACAGGTAGGGTAGACAGAACAGGTGTATACAGGTAGGGTAGACAGAACAGGTAAATACAGGTAGGGTAGACAGAACAGGTAAATACAGGTAGGGTAGACAGAACAGGTAAATACAGGTAGAGTAGACAGAACAGGTAAATACAGGTAGGGTAGACAGAACAGGTGAATACAGGTAGGGTAGACAGAACAGGTAAATACAGGTAGGGTAGACAGAACAGGTAAATACAGGTAGGGTAGACAGAACAGGTGAATACAGGTAGAGTAGACAGAACAGGTAAATACAGGTAGAGTAGACAGAACAGGTGAATACAGGTAGAGTAGACAGAACAGGTAAATACAGGTAGAGTAGACAGAACAGGTAAATACAGGTACGGTAGATAGAACAGGTAAATACAGGTAGGGTAGACAGAACAGGTAAATACAGGTAGGGTAGACAGATCAGGTGAATACAGGTAGGGTAGACAGAACAGGTAAATACAGGTAGGGTAGACAGAACAGGTAAATACAGGTAGGGTAGACAGAACAGGTAAATACAGGTAGGGTAGACAGAACAGGTGAATACAGGTAGAGTAGACAGAACAGGTAAATACAGGTAGAGTAGACAGAACAGGTAAATACAGGTAGGGTAGACAGAACAGGTAAATACAGGTAGGGTAGACAGAACAGGTACAGGTAGGGTAAACAGAACAAGTAAATACAGGTAGGGTAGACAGAACAGGTAAATACAGGTAGGGTAGACAGAACAGGTAAATACAGGTAGAGTAGACAGAACAGGTAAATACAGGTAGAGTAGACAGAACAGGTAAATACAGGTAGAGTAGACAGAACAGGTAAATACAGGTAGGGTAGACAGAACAGGTAAATACAGGTAGGGTAGACAGAACAGGTAAATACAGGTAGGGTAGACAGATCAGGTAAATACAGGTAGAGTAGACAGAACAGGTAAATACAGGTAGGGTAGACAGAACAGGTAAATACAGGTAGGGTAGACAGAGCAGGTGAATACAGGTAGGGCAGACAGAACAGGTAAATACAGGTAGAGTAGACAGAACAGGTAAATACAGGTAGGGTAGACAGAACAGGTAAATACAGGTAGAGTAGACAGAACAGGTGTATACATGTAGGGTAGACAGAACAGGTAAATACAGGTAGGGTACACAGAACAGGTAAATACAGGTAGGGTAGACAGAACAGGTAAATACAGGTAGAGTAGACAGAACAGGTAAATACAGGTAGGGTAGACAGAACAGGTAAATACAGGTAGAGTAGACAGAACAGGTGTATACAGGTAGGGTAGACAGAACAGGTAAATACAGGTAGGGTACACAGAACAGGTAAATACAGGTAGGGTAGACAGAACAGGTGTATACAGGTAGGGTAGACAGAACAGGTAAATACAGGTAGGGTAGACAGAACAGGTAAATACAGGTAGAGTAGACAGAACAGGTAAATACAGGTAGGGTAGACATAACAGGTAAATACAGGTAGGGTAGACAGTACAGGTAAATACAGGTAGGGTAGACAGAACAGGTAAATACAGGTAGAGTAGACAGAACAGGTGTATATAGGTAGGGTAGACAGAACAGGTACAGGTAGGGTAGACAGAACAGGTACAGGTAGGGTAGACAGAACAGGTACAGGTAGGGTAGACAGAACAGGTACAGGTAGAGTAGACAGAACAGGTACAGGTAGGGTAGACAGAACAGGTACAGGTAGGGTAGACAGAACAGGTGAATACAGGTAGAGTAGACAGAACAGGTACAGGTAGAGTAGACAGAACAGGTGAATACAGGTAGAGTAGACAGACCAGGTAAATACAGGTAGGGTAGACAGAACAGGTAAATACAGGTAGGGTAGACAGATCAGGTGAATACAGGTACAGTAGACAGAACAGGTGAATACAGGTATAGTAGACAGAACAGGTAAATACAGGTAGGGTAGACAGAACAGGTAAATACAGGTAGGGTAGACAGAACAGGTAAATACAGGTAGGGTAGACAGAACAGGTAAATACAGGTAGGGTAGACAGAACAGGTAAATACAGGTAGGGTAGACAGAACAGGTACAGGTAGGGTAGACAGAACAGGTGTATACAGGTAGGGTAGACAGAACAGGTAAATACAGGTAGGGTAGACAGAACAGGTGTATATAGGTAGGGTAGACAGAACAGGTAAATACAGGTAGGGTAGACAGAACAGGTGTATATAGGTAGGGTAGACAGAACAGGTAAATACAGGTAGAGTAGACAGAACAGGTAAATACAGGTAGGGTAGACAGAACAGGTAAATACAGGTAGAGTAGACAGAACAGGTGTATACAGGTAGGGTAGACAGAACAGGTAAATACAGGTAGGGTACACAGAACAGGTAAATACAGGTAGGGTAGACAGAATAGGTAAATACAGGTAGAGTAGACAGAACAGGTAAATACAGGTAGGGTAGACAGAACAGGTAAATACAGGTAGAGTAGACAGAACAGGTGTATACAGGTAGGGTAGACAGAACAGGTAAATACAGGTAGGGTACACAGAACAGGTAAATACAGGTAGGGTAGACAGAACAGGTGTATACAGGTAGGGTAGACAGAACAGGTAAATACAGGTAGGGTAGACAGAACAGGTAAATACAGGTAGGGTAGACAGAACAGGTAAATACAGGTAGAGTAGACAGAACAGGTAAATACAGGTAGGGTAGACAGAACAGGTGAATACAGGTAGGGTAGACAGAACAGGTAAATACAGGTAGGGTAGACAGAACAGGTGAATACAGGTAGGGTAGACAGAACAGGTAAATACAGGTAGGGTAGACAGAACAGGTAAATACAGGTAGGGTAGACAGAACAGGTGAATACAGGTAGAGTAGACAGAACAGGTAAATACAGGTAGAGTAGACAGAACAGGTGAATACAGGTAGAGTAGACAGAACAGGTAAATACAGGTAGAGTAGACAGAACAGGTAAATACAGGTACGGTAGATAGAACAGGTAAATACAGGTAGGGTAGACAGAACAGGTAAATACAGGTAGGGTAGACAGATCAGGTGAATACAGGTAGGGTAGACAGAACAGGTAAATACAGGTAGGGTAGACAGAACAGGTAAATACAGGTAGGGTAGACAGAACAGGTAAATACAGGTAGGGTAGACAGAACAGGTGAATATAGGTAGGGTAGACAGAACAGGTACAGGTAGGGTAGACAGAACAGGTACAGGTAGGGTAGACAGAACAGGTACAGGTAGGGTAGACAGAACAGGTACAGGTAGAGTAGACAGAACAGGTACAGGTAGGGTAGACAGAACAGGTACAGGTAGGGTAGACAGAACAGGTGAATACAGGTAGAGTAGACAGAACAGGTACAGGTAGAGTAGACAGAACAGGTGAATACAGGTAGAGTAGACAGACCAGGTAAATACAGGTAGGGTAGACAGAACAGGTAAATACAGGTAGGGTAGACAGATCAGGTGAATACAGGTACAGTAGACAGAACAGGTGAATACAGGTATAGTAGACAGAACAGGTAAATACAGGTAGGGTAGACAGAACAGGTAAATACAGGTAGGGTAGACAGAACAGGTAAATACAGGTAGGGTAGACAGAACAGGTAAATACAGGTAGGGTAGACAGAACAGGTAAATACAGGTAGGGTAGACAGAACAGGTACAGGTAGGGTAGACAGAACAGGTGTATACAGGTAGGGTAGACAGAACAGGTAAATACAGGTAGGGTAGACAGAACAGGTGTATATAGGTAGGGTAGACAGAACAGGTAAATACAGGTAGGGTAGACAGAACAGGTGTATATAGGTAGGGTAGACAGAACAGGTAAATACAGGTAGAGTAGACAGAACAGGTAAATACAGGTAGGGTAGACAGAACAGGTAAATACAGGTAGAGTAGACAGAACAGGTGTATACAGGTAGGGTAGACAGAACAGGTAAATACAGGTAGGGTACACAGAACAGGTAAATACAGGTAGGGTAGACAGAATAGGTAAATACAGGTAGAGTAGACAGAACAGGTAAATACAGGTAGGGTAGACAGAACAGGTAAATACAGGTAGAGTAGACAGAACAGGTGTATACAGGTAGGGTAGACAGAACAGGTAAATACAGGTAGGGTACACAGAACAGGTAAATACAGGTAGGGTAGACAGAACAGGTGTATACAGGTAGGGTAGACAGAACAGGTAAATACAGGTAGGGTAGACAGAACAGGTAAATACAGGTAGGGTAGACAGAACAGGTAAATACAGGTAGAGTAGACAGAACAGGTAAATACAGGTAGGGTAGACAGAACAGGTGAATACAGGTAGGGTAGACAGAACAGGTAAATACAGGTAGGGTAGACAGAACAGGTGAATACAGGTAGGGTAGACAGAACAGGTAAATACAGGTAGGGTAGACAGAACAGGTAAATACAGGTAGGGTAGACAGAACAGGTGAATACAGGTAGAGTAGACAGAACAGGTAAATACAGGTAGAGTAGACAGAACAGGTGAATACAGGTAGAGTAGACAGAACAGGTAAATACAGGTAGAGTAGACAGAACAGGTAAATACAGGTACGGTAGATAGAACAGGTAAATACAGGTAGGGTAGACAGAACAGGTAAATACAGGTAGGGTAGACAGATCAGGTGAATACAGGTAGGGTAGACAGAACAGGTAAATACAGGTAGGGTAGACAGAACAGGTAAATACAGGTAGGGTAGACAGAACAGGTAAATACAGGTAGGGTAGACAGAACAGGTGAATACAGGTAGAGTAGACAGAACAGGTAAATACAGGTAGAGTAGACAGAACAGGTAAATACAGGTAGGGTAGACAGAACAGGTAAATACAGGTAGGGTAGACAGAACAGGTACAGGTAGGGTAAACAGAACAGGTAAATACAGGTAGGGTAGACAGAACAGGTAAATACAGGTAGGGTAGACAGAACAGGTAAATACAGGTAGAGAAGACAGAACAGGTAAATACAGGTAGAGTAGACAGAACAGGTAAATACAGGTAGAGTAGACAGAACAGGTAAATACAGGTAGGGTAGACAGAACAGGTAAATACAGGTAGGGTAGACAGAACAGGTAAATACAGGTAGGGTAGACAGATCAGGTAAATACAGGTAGAGTAGACAGAACAGGTAAATACAGGTAGGGTAGACAGAACAGGTAAATACAGGTAGGGTAGACAGAGCAGGTGAATACAGGTAGGGTAGACAGAACAGGTAAATACAGGTAGAGTAGACAGAACAGGTAAATACAGGTAGGGTAGACAGAACAGGTAAATACAGGTAGGGTAGACAGAACAGGGAAATACAGGTAGAGTAGACAGAACAGGTAAATACAGGTAGAGTAGACAGAACAGGTAAATACAGGTAGAGTAGACAGAACAGGTAAATACAGGTAGGGTAGACAGAACAGGTAAATACAGGTAGGGTAGACAGAACAGGTACAGGTAGAGTAGACATAACAGGTGTATACAGGTAGGGTAGACAGAACAGGTAAATACAGGTAGGGTAGACAGAACAGGTAAATACAGGTAGGGTAGACAGAACAGGTAAATACAGGTAGGGTAGACATAACAGGTAAATACAGGTAGGGTAGACAGAACAGGTAAATACAGGTACGGTAGACAGAACAGGTGAATACAGGTAGAGTAGACAGAACAGGTAAATACAGGTAGGGTAGACATAACAGGAACAGGTAGGGTAGACATAACAGGTAAATACAGGTAGAGTAGACAGAACAGGTAAATACAGGTAGGGTAGACAGAACAGGTAAATACAGGTAGGGTAGACAGAACAGGTAAATACAGGTAGAGTAGACAGAACAGGTAAATACAGGTAGAGTAAACAGAACAGGTAAATACAGGTAGAGTAGACAGAACAGGTAAATACAGGTAGAGTAGACAGAACAGGTAAATACAGGTAGGGTAGACAGATCAGGTACAGGTAGGGTAGACAGAACAGGTAAATACAGGTAGGGTAGACAGAACAGGTAAATACAGGTAGAGTAGACAGAACAGGTAAATACAGGTAGAGTAGACAGAACAGGTAAATACAGGTAGAGTAGACAGAACAGGTAAATACAGGTAGAGTAGACAGAACAGGTAAATACAGGTTGGGTATACATAACAGGTGAATACAAGTACAGTAGACAGAACAGGTAAATACAGGTAGGGTAGACAGAACAGGTGAATACAGGGAGAGTAGACAGAACAGGTAAATACAGGTAGGGTAGACAGAACAGGTAAATACAGGTATGGTAGACAGAACAGGTAAATACAGGTAGGGTAGACAGAACAGGTAAATACAGGTAGAGTAGACAGAACAGGTAAATACAGGTAGAGTAGACAGAACAGGTAAATACAGGTAGAGTAGACAGAACAGGTAAATACAGGTAGAGTAGACAGAACAGGTAAATACAGGTAGGGTAGACAGAACAGGTAAATACAGGTAGAGTAGACAGAACAGGTAAATACAGGTAGGGTAGACAGAACAGGTAAATACAGGTAGAGTAGACAGAACAGGTAAATACAGGTAGGGTAGACAGAACAGGAAAATACAGGTAGGGTAGACAGAACAGGTAAATACAGGTAGAGTAGACAGAACAGGTAAATACAGGTAGAGTAGACAGAACAGGAACAGGTAGGGTAGACAGAACAGGTAAATACAGGTAGGGTAAACAGAACAGGTAAATACAGGTAGGGTAGACAGAACAGGTGAATACAGGTAGAGTAGACAGAACAGGTAAATACAGGTAGGGTAGACAGAACAGGTGAATACAGGTAGGGTAGACAGAACAGGTGTATATAGGTAGAGTAGACAGAACAGGTAAATACAGGTAGAGTAGACAGAACAGGTAAATACAGGTAGAGTAGACAGAACAGGTAAATACAGGTAGGGTAGACAGAACAGGTAAATACAGGTAGGGTAGACAGAACAGGTAAATACAGGTAGAGTAGACAGAACAGGTAAATACAGGTAGAGTAGACAGAACAGGTAAATACAGGTAGAGTAGACAGAACAGGTGAATACAGGTAGAGTAGACAGAACAGGTGAATACAGGTAGGGTAGACAGAACAGGTAAATACAGGTAGAGTAGACAGAACAGGTAAATACAGGTAGGGTAGACAGAACAGGTAAATACAGGTATGGTAGACAGAACAGGTAAATACAGGTAGAGTAGACAGAACAGGTAAATACAGGTAGAGTAGACAGAACAGGTAAATACAGGTAGGGTAGACAGAACAGGTTTATACAGGTAGGGTAGACAGAACAGGTAAATACAGGTAGAGTAGACAGAACAGGTAAATACAGGTAGAGTAGACAGAACAGGTAAATACAGGTAGGGTAGACAGAACAGGTAAATACAGGTAGAGTAGACAGAACAGGTAAATACAGGTAGAGTAGACAGAACAGGTAAATACAGGTAGGGTAGACAGAACAGGTAAATACAGGTAGGATAGACAGAACAGGTAAATACAGGTAGGGTAGACAGAACAGGTAAATACAGGTAGAGTAGACAGAACAGGTAAATACAGGTAGGGTAGACAGAACAGGTAAATACAGGTAGGGTAGACAGAACAGGTACAGGTAGAGTAGACAGAACAGGTAAATACAGGTAGGGTAGACAGAGCAGGTAAATACAGGTAGAGTAGACAGAACAGGTAAATACAGGTAGGGTAGACAGAACAGGTAAATACAGGTAGGGTAGACAGAACAGGTAAATACAGGTAGGGTAGACATAACAGGTAAATACAGGTAGGGTAGACAGAACAGGTAAATACAGGTAGAGTAGACAGAACAGGTAAATACAGGTAGAGTAGACAGAACAGGTAAATACAGGTAGAGTAGACAGAACAGGTAAATACAGGTAGAGTAGACAGAACAGGTAAATACAGGTAGGGTAGACAGAACAGGTAAATACAGGTAGAGTAGACAGAACAGGTAAATACAGGTAGGGTAGACAGAACAGGTAAATACAGGTAGAGTAGACAGAACAGGTAGATACAGGTAGAGTAGACAGAACAGGTAAATACAGGTAGAGTAGACAGAACAGGTAAATACAGGTAGGGTAAACAGAACAGGTGTATACAGGTAGGGTAGACAGAACAGGTAAATACAGGTAGAGTAGACAGAACAGGTAAATACAGGTAGGGTAAACAGAACAGGTGTATACAGGTAGGGTAGACAGATCAGGTAAATACAGGTAGGGTAGACAGAACAGGTGTATACAGGTAGGGTAGACAGAACAGGTAAATACAGGTAGGGTAGACAGAACAGGTAAATACAGGTAGGGTAGACAGAACAGGTGAATACAGGTAGGGTAGACAGAACAGGTAAATACAGGTAGAGTAGACAGAACAGGTGTATACAGGTAGAGTACACAGAACAGGTGTATACAGGTAGGGTAGACAGAACAGGTAAATACAGGTAGAGTAGACAGAACAGGTAAATACAGGTAGAGTAGACAGAACAGGTAAATACAGGTAGGGTAGACAGAACAGGTGTTTGTTTCGTGGTTTCAGCCCTGTTTTAACCCTTTGTATTAATGTTTTCATATATGAGGCAAATATAATTTTCTTTATTTTAATAGAAAATGTTTTCACAAATTCCTGATTCAATATGAAAATGTGTTATACTGTGAATTCGGAGAGTATTCAGTATTCACTTTTTCCAAATGTTGTTATGTTACAGCCTTTTTCTGAAATTGATTAAATACATCATCAATCCTCATCAATCTACACACAATACCCCATAATGACATCACAATACCCAATAATGACATCACAATACCCCATAATGACAAAGCGCAAACACGTTTTCTATTAAAAATAAAAAAACAGAAATAGCTTATTTACCTAAGTATTCAGACCCTTTGCTATGAGACTCAAAATTGAGCTGAGGTGCATCCTGTTTCCATTGATCATCATTGAGATGTTTCTGCTAGGTAAAGCCCCACCTTATGTCAGCTCACTGGTCACCATAGCAGCACCCACCCGTAGCACGCGCTCCAGCAGGTATATCTCACTGGTCACCATAGCAGCACCCACCCGTAGCACGCGCTCCAGCAGGTATATCTCACTGGTCACCATAGCAGCACCCACCCGTAGCACGCGCTCCAGCAGGTATATCTCACTGGTCACCATAGCAGCACCCACCCGTAGCACGCGCTCCAGCAGGTATATCTCACTGGTCACCATAGCAGCACCCACCCGTAGCACGCGCTCCAGCAGGTATATATCACTGGTCACCATAGCAGCACCCACCCGTAGCACGCGCTCCAGCAGGTATATATCACTGGTCACCATAGCAGCACCCACCCGTAGCACGCGCTCCAGCAGGTATATATCACTGGTCACCATAGCAGCACCCACCCGTAGCACGCGCTCCAGCAGGTATATCTCACTGGTCACCATAGCAGCACCCACCCGTAGCACGCGCTCCAGCAGGTATATATCACTGGTCACCATAGCAGCACCCACCCGTAGCACGCGCTCCAGCAGGTATATCTCACTGGTCACCATAGCAGCACCCACCCGTAGCACGCGCTCCAGCAGGTATATATCACTGGTCACCATAGCAGCACCCACCCGTAGCACGCGCTACAGCAGGTATATTTCACTGGTCACCATAGCAGCACCCACCCGTAGCACGCGCTCCAGCAGGTATATCTCACTGCTCACCATAGCAGCACCCACCCGTAGCATGCGCTCCAGCAGGTATATCTCACTGGTCATCCCCCAAAGCCAATTCCCCCTTTGGTCGTCTTTCCTTCCAGTTCTCTGCTGCCAATGACTGGAACGAACTGCAAAATCTCTGAGGCAGGAGACTCACATCTCCCTCACTAGCTTTAAGCACCAGCTGTCAGAGCAGCTCACAGATCACTGCACCTGCACATAGCCCATCTGTAAACAGCCCATCTATCTACCTGCCTCATCCCCATACTGTATTTATTTATTTATCTTGCTCCTTTGCACCCCAGTATCTCTACTTGCACATTCATCTTCTGCACATCTACCATTCCAGTGTTTAATTGCTATATTGTAATTACTTTGCCACCATGGCCTATTTATTGCCTTAACTCCCTTTTCTTACCTCATTTCCACTCACTGTATATAGACTTTTTGTTTTCTTTTGTTCAACTATATTATTGACTATGTTTTGTTTATTCCATGTGTAACTCTGGGTTGTTGTATGTGTCGAACTGTTATGCTTTATCTTGGCCAGGTCGCAGTTGCAAATGAGAACTTGTTCTCAACTAGCCTACCTGGTTAAATAAAGGTGTTCTCAACTAGCCTACCTGGTTAAATAAAGGTGTTCTCAACTAGCCTACCTGGTTAAATAAAGGTGTTCTCAACTAGTCTACCTGGTTAAATAAAGGTGTTCTCAACTAGCCTACCTGGTTAAATAAAGGTGTTCTCAACTAGCCTACCTGGTTAAATAAAGGTGTTCTCAACTAGCCTACCTGGTTAAATAAAGGTGTTCTCAACTAGCCTACCTGGTTAAATAAAGGTGTTCTCAACTAGCCTACCTGGTTAAATAAAGGTGTTCTCAACTAGCCTACCTGGTTAAATAAAATAAAGGGGAAATAAAAATTCTACAACTTGATTGGAGTCCACCTGTGGTAAATTCAATAGATTGGACATGATTTGGAAACGCACACACCTGTCTATATAAGGTCCCACAGTTGACAGTGCATGTCAGAGCAAAAACCAAGCCATGAGGTCGAAGAAATTGTCCATAGAGCTCCGAGACAGGATTGTGACGAGGCACAGATCTGGGAAAAGGTACCAAAAAATGTCTGCAGCATTGAAGGTCCCCAAGAACACAGTGGTCTCCATCATTCTTTAATGGAAGAAATGTTGCTCCAAACTGAGCAATCAGGGGAGAAGGGCCTTGGTCAGGGAGGTGACCAAGAACCTGATGGTCACTCTGACAGAACTCCAGAGTTCCTCTCTGGAGATGGGAAAACCTTCCAGAAGGACAACCATCTCTGCAGCTCTCCATCAATCAGGACTTTATTGTAGTGGCCAGACGGAAGCCACTCCTCAGTTAAAGGCACATGACACATGACAGCGCGCTTGGAGTTTGCCAATAGGCTCCTAAAGGACTCTGATACCATGAGAAACAAGATTATCTGGTCTGATGAAGAGACTAGTCAGGTTTGAGAGAAAGATGAAAGGAGCAAAGTACAGAGAGATCATTGATGAGAACCTGCTCCAGAGCGCTCAGGACCTCAGACTGGGGGCGAAGGTTCACCTTCCAACAGGACAACGACCCTAAGCACACAGCCAAGACAAGGGAGGAGTGGCTTTGGGACAAGTCTCTGAATGTCCTTGAGTGGCCCAGCCAGAGACCGGACTTGAACCCGATTTAACATCACTGGAGAGACCTGAAGATAGCGGTGCAGCAACGCTCCCCATCCAAGCTGACAGAGAAGAAAGAGAGAACCTCCCCAAATACAGGTGTGCCAAGCTTGTAGCATCATACCCAACAAAACTCGAGGCTGTAATCGCTGCCAAAGGTGCTTCAACAAAGTACTGAGTAAAGAGTCTGAATACTTATGTAAATGTTTCATTTGCAAAAATATCTTTAAAAAAAAAAAGTTTTTGCTTTGTCATTATGGGGTATTGGGATGTCATTATGGGGTATTGTCTGCAGATTGATGAGGGAAATAAACTATTTAATCAATTTTAGAATAAGGCTGTAACGTAACAAAATGTGGAAAAAGTCAAGGGGTCTGAATACTTTCCAAATGTACAGAAAAAAAAAAAATATATATATATATGTTTCAGTCAATTTAATAACTCCATTTATTACTTGTCTGTTCCAGTAAAATTGTTTATATGATATAATTCTGTCAATATCTGATGGATTTTATAACAAATCTAAAAGTTTGGAGAATCTTCAACTGTTGCCTTTATAAGTTTTTAAAACCTTGTTTTTTAAAACCTTTTATCAATTCTGATGATCGTTGCTACAGTACTCACATTGTAGTATGGACCTGTGTCCGTGGCCCAGCATAATGTAGAGTTGGAGGACTAGCTGTGGAACGCTCTCAAGGAACGTCTCAAACAGTTTGAGCATGCTCAGATCAGTCGCTCGGCCAAACAGGGCCAGGTGCACATCTCTGGGGCATTCAACAGGCCCAAGAGGCTTGGAAAACACAGCCCTGTATCCCACCCTCAACAGGTCGTAGTACCTAACAGAAGGAGAGAAGTGTATTGGTATAGAGACAGACAGACAGACAGACAGACAGACAGACAGACAGACAGACAGACAGACAGACAGACAGACAGACAGACAGACAGACAGACAGACAGACAGACAGACAGACAGACAGACAGACAGACAGACAGACAGACAGACAGACAGACAGACGCTCTGAAACCAGCCTTCAACAGATGGTAATAACTGAACACATCAACTCGGGACTGGTACTCACTGTATATAGCCTAGTTATCATTACTCATTGACTCAGTACTGGTACTCACTGTATATAGCCTAGTTATCATTACTCATAGACTCTGTACTGGTACTCACTATATATAGCCTGGTTATCATTACTCATTGACTCAGTACTGGTACTCACTGTATATAGCCTAGTTATCATTACTCATTGACTCAGTACTGGTACTCACTGTATATAGCCTAGTTATCATTACTCATTGACTCAGTACTGGTACTCACTGTATATAGCCTAGTTATCATTACTCATAGACTCTGTACTGGTACTCACTATATATAGCCTGGTTATCATTACTCATTGACTCAGTACTGGTACTCACTGTATATAGCCTAGTTATCATTACTCATTGACTCAGTACTGGTACTCACTGTATATAGCCTAGTTATCATTACTCATTGACTCAGTACTGGTACTCACTGTATATAGCCTAGTTATCATTACTCATTGACTCAGTACTGGTACTCACTGTATATAGCCTAGTTATCATTACTCATAGACTCTGTACTGGTACTCACTATATATAGCCTAGTTATCATTACTCATTGACTCAGTACTGGTACTCACTGTATATAGCCTAGTTATCATTACTCATTGACTCAGTACTGGTACTCACTATATATAGCCTAGTTATCATTACTCATTGACTCAGTACTGGTACTCACTGTATATAGCCTAGTTATCATTACTCATTGACTCAGTACTGGTACTCACTGTATATAGCCTGGTTATCATTACTCATTGTGCATTTATTCCTCGTTATTATGTTTCTATGTTTCTCTCTGTATCGTTGTACCCAAACAGTGGAGGACATTTTGTTATTGTTTAAACAGCTGATTGACTCTTTAAGTGACTTGTTGCAAAGAGGATGTATTGTTTTGGAATATTTGTGTTCTGTAAAAGGCTTCCTTCTTTTCACTCTGTCGATTATGTTTAGTATTGTAGAGAAACTACAACGTTGTTGATCCATCCTCAGTTTTCTCCCATCGCACATTCTCAATTATCACAGCCATTAAACTCTGTAACTGTTTTAAAGTCACCATAGGCCTCATGGTGAAATCCCTGAGTGGTTTCCTTCCTCTCCGGCAACTGAGTTAGGAAGGAGGCCTGTATCTTTGTAGTGGCTGGGTGTATTGATATACCATCCAAAGTGTGATTGATAACTTCACCATGATCAAAGGGGTATTCCCGTCTTCCTCTTTCCACCTCTACCAATCGGTGCCCTTCATTGCAAAAGCATTGAAAAACCTCCCTGGTCTTTGTGATTAAATCTGTACAGATAATTGTATGTGTGGGGTACAGAGATGAGATAATCATTCAAACATCATGTTAAACACTTTTATTGCACACTGAGTGAGTCCATGCAACTTATTACATGACTTGTTAAGCACATGTCTACTCCTGAACTTATTTAGGCTCCTTACCATAACAAAGAGGTTGAATACTTATTGACTCAAGACATTTCAGCTTTTACATTTTTAATTAATTTGTGAAAATGTCTAAAAACATTATTCTACTTAGACATTATGGGGTTTTTGTGTGTAGATCAGTGACACAAAATCTCAATTGTATCCATTTTAAATTCAGACTATAACACAACACAATATGGAAAACGTCAAGGGATGTGAACACTTTCGGAAGGCGCGTTAGAGACAGACAGAAAGACCATTATGTGGTATTTACAGTCCGCACATAACATTACCACTATGCCCAAGGAACATACTTGAGATGCCATTCATTTTACCTGAAGAATGTCAACAACTCCCTGAGAATGACAGATGATGTGTAAAGACAGAGAGAATATAAGGACTGTTGACAACTCCCTCGCACTTCCTGAGAATGCCAGATGATGTGTAAAGACAGAGAGAATATAAGGACTGTTGTCAACCCCCTCGCACTTCCTGAGAATGACAGATGATGTGTAAAGACAGAGAGAATATAAGGACTGTTGACAACTCCCTCGCACTTCCTGAGAATGACAGATGATGTGTAAAGACAGAGAGAATATAAGGACTGTTGACAACTCCCTCGCACTTCCTGAGAATGACAGATGATGTGTAAAGACAGAGAGAATATAAGGACTGTTGACAACTCCCTCGCACTTCCTGAGAATGACAGATGATGTGTAAAGACAGAGAGAATATAAGGACTGTTGACAACTCCCTCGCACTTCCTGAGAATGACAGATGATGTGTAAAGACAGAGAGAATATAAGGACTGTTGACAACTCCCTCGCACTTCCTGAGAATGACAGATGATGTGTAAAGACAGAGAGAATATAAGGACTGTTGACAACTCCCTCGCACTTCCTGAGAATGACAGATGATGTGTAAAGACAGAGAGAATATAAGGACTGTTGACAACTCCCTCGCACTTCCTGAGAATGACAGATGATGTGTAAAGACAGAGAGAATATAAGGACTGTTGACAACTGTCTCTCACTTCCTGAGAATGACAGATGATGTGTAAAGACAGAGAGAATATAAGGACTGTTGACAACTCCCTCGCACTTCCTGAGAATGCCAGATGATGTGTAAAGAATATTAGGACATGGAGTTTCATTCCCATGCAAGAGAACAGTCTTATCTGTCATTGAACTTGTCTTTGTGTTAAATAAGTCTGACTTTATAACACTAACCTGCATCTAAAGATCTGATTTCAAAAGATACCAGGATACAAAGGCTAAATAATTGTCAAAGATGAAAATAGTTTTGGATGATTTCGTCATCCCCCTCGGGGAAGTGTACTATCGTGTGTATATGTTGTGAACATGTCAATCTAACGTCACTGTGAAGTTGAGAATAAATATAATATTCAATATTCATATAAGTCACCTAATACCTTCACATACCTGGTGAAGATGCCCGTCTGCATGACATGGAGTCCAATCAGTCCTCCTCTATTCATCTCACATATCAGCCCATCTCCACCTGGGTTAACAAGGGGTTTTCTCATGTCATCTCTGTACCAGGTGTAGCTGAAGACCTGTGTGGCTGCCGATGCGACCACCACAGAGAGCAGAGTCAGTCCAGCCCAGACCAGGTCTCCGACCAGGAAGTAATTCACTGCTAGTCCAACGTCTGTCACAATGTCCACCAGGTAAAAGCCCAGTCCGATGAGGGTACAGATCCATCGCGTTTTAGTGAACTCCGAGTCTGTTTGAAGCATGTTTTGGCTACTCAGGTTTTCACTCAATGGCAAATAAGTCGCTAAGTCAATGACTAAAGTGAGAATTCTGTCAATGTAAATCTTCTGGGTGATTGATTGAGCTAGTTTTTTATTTTGGGGGGGGGGGGGGGGGGTTGTTGGTTCTGGAATTACTTATTTGCATAGTTGCTATGGGAAGGAATGGTTCGTCCTTTAATCACGCGAAGTTGCCTGCCTCCCATATGAACAACACTTCCCGTCAGGTCTGGAATTTCCGAGATTATACAGTCCACGAGAACGTTTGAGAACATCTCAATACCCTGTAAAAGAAGACTACAGAATTATTTTAGGACCAGAAATCAGACACATCATAAATACAATTTTAGTCACATGCATAAATGATGTTTAAACCCTGAAACTATTCACGTGTAAATAAAACAGTCCATACATTGCCTTGACTGTACTTGAGCTCGGATGATGTGTCCTGTTTCTCTGATTTCACAATACCCTTTGCCTTCTCTTCTCTCATCGTAAACTCTTGATAATGAACTGCTGACGGGGTGGCAGGCATTCTAGCAGTTAAAGAGCATTGGGCCAGTAACCGAAAGTTCACTGGTTTGTATCTCCCTGAGCAAGGCAATTCTTTATTTATTTATTTTTAGGCAAGTTGAGAACAAGTTCTCATGTACAACTGCGACCTGGCCAAGATAAAGCACAGCAGATCGACACATACAACAACACAGAGTTACACATGGAATAAACAAAACATACAGTCAATAACACAGTAGAAAAAAGAAAAGTCTATATACAGTGAGTGGAAATGAGGTAGGATAAGGGAGGTAAGGCAATAAATAGGCCATAGTGGAGAAGTAATTATAATATAGCAATTAAACACTGGAATGGTAGATGTGCAGAAGATGAATGTGCAAGTAGAGATACTGGGGTGCAAAGGATCAAGATAAATAAATAATACAGTATGGGGATGAGGTAGGTAGATAGACGGGCTGTTTACAGATGGGCTATGTGCAGGTGCAGTGATCTGTGAGCTGCTCTGACAGCTGGTGCTTAAAGTTAGTGAGGGAGATGTGAGTCTCCAGCCTCAGAGATTTTTGCAGTTTGTTCCAGTCATTGGCAGCAGAGAACTGGAAGGAAAGACGACCAAAGGGGGAATTGGCTTTGGGGGATGACCAGTGAGATATACCTGCTGGAGCGCGTGATACAGGTGGGTGCTGCTATGGTGACCAGTGAGCTGGTCCACTTAACCCTAATGCTCCTGTAAGTCACTCAGTTAATGAACAGCCAATCAGGTTCATCTAACAGGTGAGTAGAGCACACACAGCCAATCAGGTTAATCTAACAGGTGAGCAGAGCACACACAGCCTATCAGGTTGGTTCATCTAACAGGTGAGTAGAGCACACACAGCCAATCAGGTTGGTTCATCTAACAGGTGAGTAGAGCACACAACAGCCAATCAGGTTCATCTAACAGGTGAGTAGAGCACACAACAGCCAATCAGGTTCATTTAACAGGTGAGTAGAGCACACAACAGCCAATCAGGTTCATCTAACAGGTGAGTAGAGCACACACAGCCAATCAGTTTGATTAATCTAACAGGTGAGTAGAGCACACAACAGCCAATCAGTTTAATCTAACAGGTGAGTAGAGCACACACAGCCAATCAGGTTGATTCATCTAACAGGTGAGTAGAGCACACACAGCCAATCAGGTTGATTCATCTAACAGGTGAGTAGAGCACACACAGCCAATCAGTTTAATCTAACAGGTGAGTAGAGCACACAACAGCCAATCAGGTTCATCTAACAGGTGAGTAGAGCACACAACAGCCAATCAGTTTCATCTAACAGGTGAGTAGAGCACACAACAGCCAATCAGGTTAATCTAACTGGTGAGTAGAGCACACACAGCCAATCAGGTTCATCTAACAGGTGAGTAGAGCACACACAGCCAATCAGGTTCATCTAACAGGTGAGTAGAGCACACACAGCCAATCAGGTTCATCTAACAGGTGAGCAGAGCACAAACAGCCTATCAGGTTGGTTCATCTAACAGGTGAGTAGAGCACACAACAGCCAATCAGTTTCATCTAACAGGTGAGTAGAGCACACAACAGCCAATCAGGTTAATCTAACTGGTGAGTAGAGCACACACAGCCAATCAGGATCATCTAACAGGTGAGTAGAGCACACAACAGCCAATCAGGTTGGTTCATCTAACAGGTGAGTAGAGCACACACAGCCAATCAGGTTGGTTCATCTAACAGGTGAGTAGAGCACACACAGCCAATCAGGTTGGTTCATCTAACAGGTGAGTAGAGCACACACAGCCAATCAGGTTGGTTCATCTAACAGGTGAGTAGAGCACACAACAGCCAATCAGTTTCATCTAACAGGTGAGTAGAGCACACACAGCCAATCAGGTTCATCTAACAGGTGAGTAGAGCACACAACAGCCAAACAGGTTCATCTAACCGGTGAGTAGAGCACACAACAGCCAATCAGTTTCATCTAACAGGTGAGTAGAGCACACACAGCCAATCAGTTTCATCTAACAGGTGAGTAGAGCACACACAGCCAATCAGGTTGGTTCATCTAACAGGTGAGTAGAGCACACAACAGCCAATCAGTTTCATCTAACAGGTGAGTAGAGCACACACAGCCAATCAGGTTCATCTAACAGGTGAGTAGAGCACACAACAGCCAATCAGGTTCATCTAACAGGTGAGTAGAGCACACACAGCCAATCAGGTTGGTTCATCTAACAGGTGAGTAGAGCACACAACAGCCAATCAGGTTGGTTCATCTAACAGGTGAGTAGAGCACACACAGCCAATCAGTTTCATCTAACAGGTGAGTAGAGCACACACAGCCAATCAGTTTCATCTAACAGGTGAGTAGAGCACACACAGCCAATCAGGTTGGTTCATCTAACAGGTGAGTAGAGCACACAACAGCCAATCAGGTTCATCTAACAGGTGAGTAGAGCACACACAGCCAATCAGGTTCATCTAACAGGTGAGTAGAGCACACACAGCCAATCAGGTTGGTTCATCTAACAGGTGAGTAGAGCACACACAGCCAATCAGGTTCATCTAACAGGTGAGTAGAGCACACACAGCCAATCAGGTTCATCTAACAGGTGAGTAGAGCACACAACAGCCAATCAGGTTGGTTCATCTAACAGGTGAGTAGAGCACACAACAGACAAGCAGGTTCATCTAACAGGTGAGTAGAGCACACAACAGCCAATCAGTTTCATCTAACAGGTGAGTAGAGCACACAACAGCCAATCAGGTTCATCTAACAGGTGAGTAGAGCACACAACAGCCAATCAGTTTCATCTAACAGGTGAGTAGAGCACACACAGCCAATCAGTTTCATCTAACAGGTGAGTAGAGCACACACAGCCAATCAGTTTCATCTAACAGGTGAGTAGAGCACACACAGCCAATCAGGTTGGTTCATCTAACAGGTGAGTAGAGCACACAACAGCCAATCAGGTTCATCTAACAGGTGAGTAGAGCACACACAGCCAATCAGGTTCATCTAACAGGTGAGTAGAGCACACACAGCCAATCAGGTTGGTTCATCTAACAGGTGAGTAGAGCACAAAACAGCCAATCAGGTTGGTTCATCTAACAGGTGAGTAGAGCACACACAGCCAATCAGGTTCATCTAACAGGTGAGTAGAGCACACAACAGCCAATCAGGTTCATCTAACAGGTGAGTAGAGCACACAACAGCCAATCAGTTTAATCTAACAGGTGAGTAGAGCACACAACAGACAATCAGGTTCATCTAACAGGTGAGTAGAGCACACAACAGCCAATCAGTTTCATCTAACAGGTGAGTAGAGCACACAACAGCCAATCAGGTTCATCTAACAGGTGAGTAGAGCACACAACAGCCAATCAGTTTAATCTAACAGGTGAGTAGAGCACACAACAGCCAATCAGTTTAATCTAACAGGTGAGTGGAGCACACACAGCCAATCAGGTTCATCTAACAGGTGAGTAGAGCACACACAGCCAATCAGGTTGGTTCATCTAACAGGTGAGTAGAGCACACAACAGCCAATCAGGTTCATCTAACAGGTGAGTAGAGCACACACAGCCAATCAGATTCATCTAACAGGTGAGTAGAGCACACACAGCCAATCAGGTTGGTTCATCTAACATGTGAGTAGAGCACACACAGCCAATCAGTTTCATCTAACAGGTGAGTAGAGCACACAACAGCCAATCAGTTTCATCTAACAGGTGAGTAGAGCACACACAGCCAATCAGGTTCATCTAACAGGTGAGTAGAGCACACACAGCCAATCAGGTTGGTTCATCTAACAGGTGAGTAGAGCACACAACAGCCAATCAGGTTCATCTAACAGGTGAGTAGAGCACACACAGCCAATCAGTTCCATCTAACAGGTGAGTAGAGCACACAACAGCCAATCTGTTTAATCTAACAGGTGAGTAGAGCACACACAGCCAATCAGGTTCATCTAACAGGTGAGTAGAGCACACACAGCCAATCAGGTTGGTTCATCTAACAGGTGAGTAGAGCACACACAGCCAATCAGGTTGGTTCATCTAACAGGTGAGTAGAGCACACAACAGCCAATCAGGTTCATCTAACAGGTGAGTAGAGCACACACAGCCAATCAGTTTCATCTAACAGGTGAGTAGAGCACACAACAGCCAATCAGGTTCATCTAACAGGTGAGTAGAGCACACACAGCCAATCAGGTTCATCTAACAGGTGAGTAGAGCACACAACAGCCAATCAGTTTCATCTAACAGGTGAGTAGAGCACACAACAGCCAATCAGGTTCATCTAACAGGTGAGTAGAGCGCACACAGCCAATTAGGTTGGTTCATCTAACAGGTGAGTAGAGCACACAACAGCCAATCAGTTTCATCTAACAGGTGAGTAGAGCGCACACAGCCAATTAGGTTGGTTCATCTAACAGGTGAGTAGAGCACACACGGCCAATCAGGTTGGTTCATCTAACAGGTGAGTAGAGCACACAACAGCCAATCAGGTTGGTTCATCTAACAGGTGAGTAGAGCACACAACAGCCAATCAGGTTCATCTAACAGGTGAGTAGAGCACACACAGCCAATCAGTTTCATCTAACAGGTGAGTAGAGCACACAACAGCCAATCAGGTTCATCTAACAGGTGAGTAGAGCACACACAGCCAATCAGGTTCATCTAACAGGTGAGTAGAGCACACACAGCCAATCAGGTTGGTTCATCTAACAGGTGAGTAGAGCACTCACAGCCAATCAGTTTCATCTAACAGTTGAGCACTCTCTCCCTGTCCTGAACAATTCCATAACCTACTGTAGCAACTAGTTCTGTTGGATGTGTCATTTTTCAAACTAAAGCCTTTTCAAACAATCCCAACAACCATATGGCAAGTTATTCTGAATTCAAGGTCAAGAGTCTAAGGGCCTAGGGCTGGGGTTCTACTACAGTGACATATGGAATTGTCACGACTTCTGCCGAATTCGGTCCCTCTCCTTGTTCGGGCGACGTTCGGTGGTCGACGTCACCGGGCCTTCTAGCCATCGCCGATCCACTTTTTCCATTTTCCATTTGTTTTGTCTTTGTCTTACACACCTGGTTTCAATTCCCCAATTACTTGTTCATTATTTAACTCTCTGTTCCCCCATGTCTGTTTGTGAGTAATTGTTTGTATGTAGTAGGCTCCGTTAATGTGGGCTCGCTTTTTTGTACATGTTGAGTAAAGTACGTTTATTTACTCATATCTGCTGTCCTGCTGTCACGACCTCTGCCGAAGTCGAAGCCTCTCCTTGTTCGGGCGATGCTCGGCAGTCGACGTCACCGGTCTTCTAGCCATCATTGATCTATTTTTCATTTTCTATTGGTTTTGTCTTGTCTTCCCACACACCTGGTTTCAATCCCATTCATTACCTGTTGTGTATTTAACCCTCTGTTTCCCCTCATGTCTTTGTCAGAGATTGTTTGTTATTTCAGGGTTGTGTTGTTTTGTGTTGGTGCGCGGCGCGTCCTCGTACCCACTTTGTTTATTGTTTACATTTAGTGTTTGGAGTATGTTTTGTTTATTGTTATTGTTTATTGTTATTGTTTATTGTTTACATTTAGTGTTTGGAGTATGTTTTGTTTATTGTTATTGTTTATTGTTATTGTTTATTGTTTACATTTAGTGTTTGGAGTATGTTTTGTTTATTGTTATTGTTTATTGTTATTGTTTATTGTTTACATTTAGTGTTTGGAGTATGTTTTGTTTATTGTTATTAAATACTCCATTACACTCAGTTTGATTCACCTGCGCCTGACTTCCCTGCCACCTATACACACACGACTCTGACACCTGCGCCTGACTTCCCTGCCACCTATACACACACGACTCTGACACCTGCGCCTGACTTCCCTGCCACCTATACACACACGACTCTGACACCTGCGCCTGACTTCCCTGCCACCTATACACACACGACTCTGACACCTGCGCCTGACTTCCCTGCCACCTATACACACACGACTCTGACACCTGCGCCTGACTTCCCTGCCACTTATACACACACGACTCTGACACCTGCGCCTGACTTCCTGCCACCTATACACACACGACTCTGACACCTGCGCCTGACTTCCTGCCACCTATACACACACGACTCTGACACCTGCGCCTGACTTCCCTGCCACCTATACACACACGACTCTGACACCTGCGCCTGACTTCCCTGCCACCTATACACACACGACTCTGACACCTGCGCCTGACTCCTCTACACCAGCTACACACAGACCTCATTACAGGAATTGTTTTAAGAAGGTCTTACCAAGGATCATTTAGCTATTTGCTTTTGAGAAAATATCTTCAAATGATTTGATCAAACATTGAATTTGGTCTTACTGCTATTAGTCCGCAGAAACACGTTGAATAACATATACACGGAAAAACAAATGGTAAAAAAATAAATAAAACAATAATGAAAAGGAAGTATGCTTTGAAGTATCAGTCCTCTATCTGCGCGGTATTAAAAATAAGATCTGAAAAAAATAAACACGTTTCAAAATGATTATTTTTTTTACTGTGAAATGATCCATTTACTTCCATTCATTTATGAGCCCAGTACTGGGTTACCTTCAGACGAGTCCCGGGACACTTGTGTCAGAGAACTGAAACGGAGCACATCACCATGTTCATGAGAGTCTCGTCATTCCATAATTCCATATTAGTTTTCAAACCGTTCTGCCAAACATCGTTCTGTAGCTCCGACATCGGTGGGAAATATGTGTTCTTAAAACTGACGGATTTAATGGATTTTTATTTATTAGGCTGACTAGATTAACGCGTGGGTCAGTCGACTATGGTTCTACATCACGCTAGTCAACCATCTGTCTCTTTACATCTCCCCCCACATTACACGTCCTTGTTGGAACTCCAAGGGATTTTTATTTTACCTTTATTTAACCAGGCAAGTCAGTTAAGAACAAATTCTTATTTTCAATGATGGCCTAGGAACAGTGGGTTAACTGCCTGTTCAGGGGCAGAACGACAGATTTGTACCTTGTCAGCTCGGGGGTTTGAACTCACAACCTTCCGGTTACTAGTCCAACGCTCTAACCACTAAGCTACCCTGCGATACTCACTGACTTGTAGTCACTACTCCACAGTCTACAGTCAGTGAAACAGGTCACCAAGCACACTACTCCACAGTCTACAGTCAGTGAAACAGGTCACCAAGCACACTACTCCACAGTCTATAGTCAGTGAAACAGGTGACCAAGCACACTACACCACAGTCTACAGTCAGTGAAACAGGTCACCAAGCACACTACTCCACAGTCTACAGTCAGGGAAACAGGTGACCAAGCACACTACTCCACAGCCTACAGTCAGTGAAACAGGTGACCAAGCACACTACACCACAGTCTACAGTCAGTGAAACAGGTCACCAAGCACACTACTCCACAGTCTACAGTCAGGGAAACAGGTCACCAAGCACACTACTCCACAGTCTACAGTCTACAGTCAGGGAAACAGGTGACCAAGCACACTACTCCACAGTCTACAGTCAGGGAAACAGGTCACCAAGCACACTACACCACAGTCTACAGTCTACAGTCAGGGAAACAGGTGACCAAGCACACTACACCACAGTCTACAGTCAGTGAAACAGGTCACCAAGCACACTACTCCACAGTCTACAGTCAGTGAAACAGGTGACCAAGCACACTACACCACAGTCTACAGTCAGTGAAACAGGTCACCAAGCACACTACTCCACAGTCTACAGTCAGGGAAACAGGTCACCAAGCACACTACTCCACAGTCTACAGTCAGTGAAACAGGTGACCAAGCACACTACTCCACAGTCTACAGTCAGGGAAACAGGTCACCAAGCACACTACTCCACAGTCTACAGTCAGTGAAACAGGTGACCAAGCACACTACTCCACAGTCTACACTCCACAGTCTACAGTCAGTGAAACAGGTCACCAAGCACACTACTCCACAGTCTACAGTCAGTGAAACAGGTCACCAAGCACACTACTCCACAGCCTACAGTCAGGGAAACAGGTGACCAAGCACACTACACCACAGTCTACAGTCAGTGAAACAGGTCACCAAGCACACTACTCCACAGTCTACAGTCTACAGTCAGGGAAACAGGTGACCAAGCACACTACACCACAGTCTACAGTCAGTGAAACAGGTCACCAAGCACACTACTCCACAGTCTACAGTCAGTGAAACAGGTGACCAAGCACACTACACCACAGTCTACAGTCAGTGAAACAGGTCACCAAGCACACTACTCCACAGTCTACAGTCAGGGAAACAGGTCACCAAGCACACTACACCACAGTCTACAGTCAGGGAAACAGGTCACCAAGCACACTACTCCACAGTCTACAGTCAGGGAAACAGGTCACCAAGCACACTACTCCACAGCCTACAGTCTACAGTCAGGGAAACAGGTGACCAAGCACACTACTCCACAGCCTACAGTCTACAGTCAGGGAAACAGGTGACCAAGCACACTACACCACAGTCTACAGTCAGTGAAACAGGTCACCAAGCACACTACTCCACAGTCTACAGTCAGTGAAACAGGTGACCAAGCACACTACACCACAGTCTACAGTCAGTGAAACAGGTCACCAAGCACACTACTCCACAGTCTACAGTCAGGGAAACAGGTGACCAAGCACACTACTCCACAGTCTACAGTCTACAGTCTACAGTCAGGGAAACAGGTGACCAAGCACACTACTCCACAGTCTACAGTCAGGGAAACAGGTGACCAAGCACACTACTCCACAGTCTACAGTCTACAGTCTACAGTCAGGGAAACAGGTCACCAAGCACACTACTCCACAGTCTACAGTCAGGGAAACAGGTCACCAAGCACACTACTCCACAGCCTCTTTCTTTTCTCCAAACTCATGTGACAATAGCTCCACCCTAGTGTTAACTGTAACCCACACACCTAGCAAGCAATCATATGACATAATTGATTCAACGACTGGGCTGTGTGTGTGTGTGTGTGTGTGTGTGTGTGTGTGTGTGTGTGTGTGTGTGTGTGTGTGAGTGTGTGTGTGTGTGTGTGTGTGTACGTGCGTGCGTGCGTGCGTGTGTGCGTGTGTGCGTGTGTGTGTGTGTGTGTGTGTGTTGATAGGAGTTAACTACTGCAGACATACAGCAGTAATCAAAGTCCACATTCAGGTGGAGCTTCTGTCTCCACTCTGCCAGAACTATTCTTTAAACATAACGTGTGTGTGTGTGTGTGTGTGTGTGTACGTGCGTGCGTGCGTGCGTGTGTGCGTGTGTGCGTGTGTGTGTGTGTGTGTGTGTGTGCCTGTCTGTCTATCTGTCCATCATATTAATACTTAGTTTCCAAGACTCTGACCCTAATTAATTTGATCAAGGAAATTAAAGAGTAAACTTAAATATTTCCTTTGTGCACAAACCAACAGAACTTGATTCAAATGTTCTAATCTTCTCAAATTCACCTTGTTCTGGGTCACACAGAAGACTCGGGTCAGTACCGTAACACCTATTAAAACCACAGGTTCCAGAACCGTACACTGTGCATTCGGAAAGTATTCAGACCCCTTGACTTTTTCCACATTTTGTTACATTACAGCCTTACTCTAAAATTGATCAAATATTTTTTTCCCCTCAGCAATCTACACTAAATACTCTATAATGCATAAACAAAAACAGAAATACCTTATTTACATAAGTATTCAAACCCTTTGCTATGAGACTCGAAATTGAGCTCAGGTGCATCATGTTTGGATCATGCTTGAGATGTTTCTACAACTTGATTGGAGGACACTTGTCGTAAATGGATTGGACATGATTTACATAGCCTGGTTCCTCTCTAGGTTTCTTCCTAGGTTTTGGCCTTTCTAGGGAGTTTTTCCTAGCCACCGTGCTTCTACACCTGCATTGCTTGCTGTTTGGGGTTTTAGGCTGGGTTTCTGTACAGCACTTTGAGATATCAGCTGATGTACGAAGGGCTTTATAAATACATTTGATTTGATTTGATTTGGAAAGGGACACACCTGTCTATATAAGGTCTGACAGTTCCCAGTGCATGTCAGAGCAAAAACCAAACCATGAGGTCGAAGGAATTGTCCTTAGAGCTCCAAGACAGGATTGTCTCGAGGCAAAGATCTGGTGAAGGATACCAAAACATTTCTGCAGTATTGAAGGTCCCCAAGAACACAGTGGCCTCCATCACTCTTAAATTGAAGTTTGGAACCACTAAGACTCTTACTAGAGCTGGCCGACCAGCCAAACTGGGAGAACCTTCCATCTCTGCAGCACTCAACCCATCAGGCCTTTCTGGTAGAGTGGTCAGACGGAAGCCACTCCTCAGTAAATGTCACATGACAGCCCGCTTGGAGTTTGTTAAAAGGCTTCTAAAGGACTCTCAGACCATGAGAAAAACCTGCTCCAGAGCCCTCAGGACCTCAATACTGGGGGGCGAAGGTTCACCTTCTAACAGGACAACAACCCTGAGTACACAGCCAAGACAACGCAGGAGTGGCTTCGGGACAAGTCTCTGATTGTCCACTGAGCGGCCCAGCCAGAGCCCAGACTTGAACCCGATCAAACATCTCTGGAGAGATCTGAAAATAG
Source organism: Oncorhynchus nerka (assembly GCF_034236695.1). Taxonomy (NCBI): domain Eukaryota; kingdom Metazoa; phylum Chordata; class Actinopteri; order Salmoniformes; family Salmonidae; genus Oncorhynchus; species Oncorhynchus nerka. The sequence goes on from NC_088417.1 coordinate 6,728,942, forward strand.
CTGTGCACTGACGCTCCCCATCCAACCTGACAGAGCTTGAGAGGATCTGCAGAGAAGAATGGGAGAAACTCCCCAAATACAGGTGTGCCAAGCTTGTAGCGTCATACCCAAGAAGACTCAAGGCTGTAATCGCTGCCAAAGGTGCTTCAACAAAGTACTGAGTAAAGGGTCTGAATACTTATAGAAATGTCATATTTCAGTTTATTTTTTGTTTAAATTTGCAAAAATGTATAAAAACCTGTTTTTGCTTTGTCATTATGCGGTATTGTGTGTAGATCGATGAGTGAAAAAACCACAAACAATTTAAGCCATGTACGATAAGTCTGTAACGTAACAGAACGTGGAAAAAGTCAAGGGGTCTGAATACTTTTTTGAATGCACTGTATTGGGAAACAGAAAAATAAAACAGTCATATATCAGGATATTCTATTTAAAAGGCAGTTATTTATTTATTAAAAAATGGAAATGGTTGCTCTCAACGAAATACACCCTCACAGTAATAACACAGAACCCTCTACGTTGAACCTTCAGGAATAAAAGGTGGGCTTTTTTTTAATGTCGTTGTTCCCAGGGGAAACACTGACAAAAACTATAGTTCCTACTTTTTTATTTTTTTATTTTACCAGGTAAATTGACTGAGAACACATTCTCATTTGCAGCAATGACCTGGGGAATAGTTACAGGGGAGAGGAGGGGGATGAATGATCCAATTATAAACTGGGGATTATTAGGTGACCGTGATGGTTTGAGGGCCAGATTGGGAATTTAGCCAAGACACCGGGATTAACACCCCTACTCTTATGATAAGTGAACATGGGATCTTTAATGACCTCAGAGAGTCAGGACACCCGTTTAACGTCCCCCTACACAGGGCGGTGTCCCCAATCACTGCCCTGGGGCATTGGGATATTTATTTTTTTAGACCAAAGGAAAGAGTGCCTCCTACTGGCCCTCCAACACCACTTCCAGCAGCATCTGGTCTCCCATCCAGGTACTGACCAGGACCAACCCTGCTTATCTTCAGAAGCAAACCAGCAGTGGTATGCAGGGTGGTATGCTGCTGGCGATGCTGCCTACGTACCGTGCTGCCTACGTACCGTGACACAGTATGCCTGGGCTATTGAGTGACACAGTATGCCTGGGCTATTGAGTGACACAGTATGCCTGGGCTATTGAGTGTCACAGTATGCCTGGGCTATTGAGTGACACAGTATGCCTGGGCTATTGAGTGTCACAGTATGCCTGGGGTATTGAGTGTCACAGTATGCCTGGGCTATTGAGTGACACAGTATGCCTGGGCTATTGAGTGTCACAGTATGCCTGGGCTATTGAGTGACACAGTATGCCTGGGCTATTGAGTGACACAGTATGCCTGGGCTATTGAGTGACACAGTATGCCTGGGCTATTGAGTGTCACAGTATGCCTGGGCTATTGAGTGACACAGTATGCCTGGGCTATTGTGTGACACAGTATGCCTGGGCTATTGAGTGTCACAGTATGGCTGGGCTATTGAGTGTCACAGTATGCCTGGGCTATTGAGTGTCACAGTATGCCTGGGCTATTGAGTGACACAGTATGCCTGGGCTATTGAGTGTCACAGTATGCCTGGGCTATTGAGTAACACAGTATAGCTGGGCTATTGAGTAACACAGTATGAGTCATAAAACCTAGCGTTAATAACAGGAAATATTTTTCCTTGGCTTTTAGAACTACTTCATATATGGTCTGTGCCAAGAAGTGCTCAGCATATGTGGGAACTCCTTCAAGACTGTTGGAAAAGCATTTCTCATGAAAGCTGGTTGAGAGAATGCCAAGAGTGTGCAAAGCTGTCATCAAGGCAAACGTTTGCTACTTTTGAAGAATCTAAAAATCGAAATATATTTAGATTTGTTTAACACTTTTTGGGTTACTACATGACTCCATATGTGTTATTTCATAGTTTTGATGTCTTCACTATTATTCTACAATGTAGAAAATAGTCAATTATAAAGAACAACCCTCGAATGAGTCGGTGTGTCCAAACTTTTGACTGGTACTGAACGTGCAATATTTTTTGACCATTGGTTTCCCGGAAGCAGGTACTGACAGGAGGAGCGATATGAGTCTGTCAGAGGAAGCAGGAGGAGGGATATGAGTCTGTCAGAGGAAGCAGGAGGAGGGATATGAGTCTATCAGAGGAAGCAGGAGGAGCGATATGAGTCTGTCAGAGGAAGCAGGAGGAGCGATATGAGTCTGTCAGAGGAAGCAGGAGGAGCGATATGAGTCTGTCAGAGGAAGCAGGAGGAGCGATATGAGTCTGTCAGAGGAAGCAGGAGGAGCGATATGAGTTTATCAGAGGAAGCAGGAGGAGCGATAAGAGTCTGTCAGAGGAAGCAGGAGGAGGGATATGAGTCTGTCAGAGGAAGCAGGAGGAGCGATATGAGTCTGTCAGAGGAAGCAGGAGGAGCTATATGAGTCTGTCAGAGGAAGCAGGAGGAGCGATATGAGTCTGTCAGAGGAAGCAGGAGGAGCGATATGAGTCTGTCAGAGGAAGCAGGAGGAGAGATATGAGTCTGTCAGAGGAAGCAGGAGGAGGGATATGAGTCTGTCAGAGGAAGCAGGAGCAGCGATATGAGTCTGTCAGAGGAAGCAGGAGGAGCGATATGAGTCTGTCAGAGGAAGCAGGAGGAGCGATATGAGTCTATCAGAGGAAGCAGGAGGAGCGATATGAGTCTGTCAGAGGAAGCAGGAGGAGCGATATGAGTCTGTCAGAGGTCGTCACGCTGGACGGTGAAGGAGGCTTTGGTGGTCCAACAAAGAAGCAGATGTCCCTTCCAGTGATGTGGAGTTGACCTCAGACCTGGTGCCAGTAAGGATGGTCTTCACAGAGGCGGTAAGACCCTCCCTCCTCCTGGATGGTCCTAACCACTATAACATGGTCCTAACCACTATAACATGGTCCTAACCACTATAACATGGTCCTAACCACTATAACATGGCCCTAACCACTATAACATGGCCCTAACCACTATAACATGGTCCTAACCACTATAACATGGCCCTAACCACTATAAAATGGTCCTAACCACTATAACATGGCCCTAACCACTATAACATGGCCCTAACCACTATAACATGGTCCTAACCACTATAACATGGCCCTAACCACTATAACATGGTCCTAACCACTATAACATGGTCCTAACCACTATAACATGGCACTAACCACTATAAAATGGTCCTAACCACTATAACATGGCCCTAACCACTATAACATGGCCCTAACCACTATAACATGGTCCTAACCACTATAACATGGCCCTAACCACTATAACATGGTCCTAACCACTATAATATGGCCCTAAACACTATAACATAGCCCTAACCACTATAACATGGTCCTAACCACTATAACATGGTCCTAACCACTATAACATAGTCCTAACCACTATAACATGGTCCTAACCACTATAACATGGCTCTAACCACTATATCATGGTCCTAACCAATATAACATGGTCCTAACCACTATAACATGGCCCTAACCACAATAACATGGTCCTAACCACTATAACATGGTCCTAACCACTATAACATGGCCCTAACCACTATAACATGGTCCTAACCACTATAACATGGTCCTAACCACTATAACATGGTCCTAACCACTATAACATGGCCCTAACCACTATAACTTGGCCCTAACCACTATAACATGGTCCTAACCACTATAACATGGCCCTACCCACTATAACATAGCCCTAACCACTATAACATGGTCCTAACCACTATAACATGGCCCTAACCACTATAACGTGGTCCTAACCACTATAACATGGCCCGGGACAGAGAGTTGTAGTCTTCAGCCGGGACCTGCCAACAGGAAGGAGGTTAGGTGTTACATGTTGGAGAGAGAATCCCCTGGTCACCTATAGAGACCTCCCAACAGGAAGTGGTCACCTATAGAGACCTGCCACCAGGAAGGAGGTTAAGTGTTACATGTTATAGAGAGAATCCCCTGGTCACCTATAGAGACCTCCCAACAGGAAGTGGTCACCTATAGAGACCTGCCAACAGGAAGGAGGTTAAGTGTTACATGTTATGGAGAGAATCCCCTGGTCACCTATAGAGACCTCCCAACAGGAAGTGGTCACCTATAGAGACCTGCCAACAGGAAGGAGGTTAGGTGTTACATGTTATAGAGAGAATCCCCTGGTCACCTATAGAGACCTGCCAACAGGAAGTGGTCACATATAGAGACCTCCCAACAGGAAGTGGTCACCTATAGAGACCTATAAACAGGAAGGAGGTTAAGTGCCTCACGCATTTTAATTCAAGACTTTAAACAACTTGAAATGCAAAGAAATGTGCTCTATAAATAACGTTTGATTTGATTCATGACATTACATCTGTAGAATATTTCATTTAAACTGTAAAAAAAATTACATTAAAATAATATTACATGAGGACAGGTGCAGTTTAATTAATAATTTGTGATTTTCTCACTTAACATATCAGTCATATAGTGGGAAGGATCCTATAGATCCAGACTGTGTGAATGCACGTACCACTCTGAATAAATAAATACTGTGTCTTTAAAGATGTGTCTCTGGTCATGAAACGACAATACAGGCTGGTTGTCTAAACTAAGTACAATCTAAATGTCCAAAGATGTTTAGATTCATTCTCAACAATGACAACATTCTAGAACTGAGTGATCACTCATCAAAGTCTGGTTTCCGTGGTAATCGGGTTAATGATTATATAATTGATTATTAAGTGTCTCTTTCCTCGTAGAATGTGGACAGCTGTATAGAACACAATGCATTGCTAAGATGCTCAGACTTAACTTACTAGCTACACTCACCGACACAGAATAAACTTTGTCCCTCATGCTGGCCCTGATTAAACTGGTAAGTTACCCCTCACTACATGGCCAGACATCTAGTGGTCTTCTCCACATGGCCAGACATCTAGTGGTCTTCTCCACATGGCCAGACATCTAGTGGTCTTCTCCACATGGCCAGACATCTAGTGGTCTTCTCCACATGGCCAGACTTCTAGTGGTCTTCTCCACATGGCCAGACATCTAGTGGTCTTCTCCACATGGCCAGACTTCTAGTGGTCTTCTCCACATGGCCAGACATCTAGTGGTCTTCTCCACATGGCCAGACATCTAGTGGTCTTCTCCACATGGCCAGACATCTAGTGGTCTTCTCCACATGGCCAGACTTCTAGTGGTCTTCTCCACATGGCCAGACATCTAGTGGTCTTCTCCACATGGCCAGACATCTAGTGGTCTTCTCCACATGGCCAGACTTCTAGTGGTCTTCTCCACGTGGCCAGACTGATGTGAAAAATTAATGGTGAAAAAAACAATTGGAACCATTTCCGTTTTGGACCACTAGATTTAATGGGTGTCTGATAATTCAAGAGGTTCTGAAATACTATATTCTATGTATTTATTTATTTATTTATGTATTTACAATGTGTACAGGTGTTATTAACCTCGTTCACTATATACATTTCCTGATATAAAATATGCGACTCGTTTCAGGAAACTAGGCGTATCTACTTCACAGGGGAACCGTTTGAACGAAAACTTCTTCTTTTTATCAAAATGCGTTTTTTTTTAAGGGCAGAAATGCCTTCTAGAACATGTGAACTTTCATGTGCCTTAATAACAAACTTGTACGCCATCTGTAAATACGAATAAAGTTGTTAAATTACATGCCGAGATGGTTTATCCATGGAAGAAACCAGAAACCTCCCCGCTAGCCATGATTGGCTGAGATAATGGACGGGCTAGACTAAGGGTTACCATGGCATCCATCTATCTATTTATACAGGTAAGATACTGTAGTCTAGCTAGCGTCATTTTCAAAAATGACACTTAAAATTATTTTTATTGTCAGAAAGTTGTTTTCGTTTCAAGTTAAAGCGTACTGTTAGGTAGCTAGCTAACGTTAGCTGTCTGGCTCGCTAGCTAACGTTACGTGTATTGAATCAAATCTAATTTTATTTGTCGCATGGCGCCGAATACAACAGTGAAATGCTTACTTACAAGTTCTTATCTAACAATGCAGTTTTAAGAAAAATACAACAAAAATAGAAATAAAAGCAACAAATAATTAAAGAGCAGCAGTAAAATAACAATGTGGAGACTATATACAGGGGGTACCAGTACAGAGTCAATGTGGAGGCTATATACAGGGGGTACCGGTACAGAGTCAATGTGGAGGCTATATACAGGGGGTACCGGTACAGAGTCAATGTGGAGGCTATATACAGGGGGTACCGGTACAGAGTCAATGTGGAGGCTATATACAGGGGGTACCGGTACAGAGTCAATGTGGAGGCTATATACAGGGGGTACCGGTACAGAGTCAATGTGGAGGCTATATACAGGGGTACCGGTACAGAGTCAATGTGGAGGTTATATACAGGGGTACCTGTACAGAGTCAATGTGGAGGCTATATACAGGGGTACCTGTACAGAGTCAATGTGGAGGCTATATACAGGGGTACCGGTACAGAGTCAATGTGGAGGCTATATACAGGGGGTACCGGTACAGAGTCAATGTGGAGGTTATATACAGGGGGTACCGGTACAGAGTCAATGTGGAGGCTATATACAGGGGGTACCGGTACAGAGTCAATGTGGAGGCTATATACAGGGGGTACCGGTACAGAGTCAATGTGGAGGCTATATACAGGGGGTACCAGTACAGAGTCAATGTGGAGGCTATATACAGGGGGTACCGGTACAGAGTCAATGTGGAGGCTATACATTTACATTTACATTTAAGTCATTTAGCAGACGCTCTTATCCAGAGCGACTTACAAATTGGTGCATTCACCTTATATATATACAGGGTATTACGGTACAGAGTCAATGTGGAGGCTATATACAGGGGGTACCGGTACAGAGTCAATGTGGAGGCTATATACAGGGGGTACCGGTACAGAGTCAATGTGGAGGCTATATACAGGGGGTACAGGTACAGAGTCAATGTGGAGGCTATATACAGGAGGTACCGGTACAGAGTCAATGTGGAGGCTATATACAGGGTGTTACGGTACAGAGTCAATGTGGAGGCTATATACAGGGGGTACCGGTACAGAGTAAATGTGGAGGCTATATACAGGGGGTACCAGTACAGAGTCAATGTGGAGGCTATATACAGGGTATTACGGTACAGAGTCAATGTGGAGGCTATATACAGGGTATTACGGTACAGAGTCAATGTGGAGGCTATATACAGGGGGTACCGGTACAGAGTCAATGTGGAGGCTATATACAGGGGGTACCGGTACAGAGTCAATGTGGAGGCTATATACAGGGGTACCGGTACAGAGTCAATGTGGAGGCTATATACAGGGGGTACCGGTACAGAGTCAATGTGGAGGCTATATACAGGGGGTACCGGTACAGAGTCAGTGTGGAGGCTATATACAGGGGGTACCGGTACCGAGTCAATGTGGAGGCTATATACAGGGGGTACCGGTACAGAGTCAATGTGGAGGCTATATACAGGGGGTACCGGTACAGGGTCAATGTGGAGGCTATATACAAGGGGTACCGGTACAGAGTCAATGTGGAGGCTATATACAGGGGGTACCGGTACAGAGTCAATGTGGAGTCTATATACAGGGGGTACCAGTACAGAGTCAATGTGGAGGCTATATACAAGGGGTACCGGTACAGAGTCAATGTGGAGGCTATATACAGGGGGTACCGGTACAGAGTCAATGTGGAGGCTATATACAGGGGGTACCAGTACAGAGTCAATGTGGAGGCTATATACAGGGGGTACCGGTACAGAGTCAATGTGGAGGCTATATACAAGGGGTACCGGTACAGAGTCAATGTGGAGGCTATATACAGGGGGTACCGGTACAGAGTCAATGTGGAGTCTATATACAGGGGGTACCAGTACAGAGTCAATGTGGAGGCTATATACAGGGGGTACCTGTACAGAGTCAATGTGGAGGATATATACAGGGGGTACCGGTACAGAGTCGATGTGGAGGCTATATACAGGGGGTACCGGTACAGAGTCAATGTGGAGGCTATATACAGGGGGTACCGGTACAGAGTCAATGTGGAGGCTATATACAGGGGGTACCAGTACAGAGTCAATGTGCGGTGGCATCGGTTAGTCGAGGTAATTGAGGTAATATGTACATGTAGGTAGAGTTATTAAAGTGACTACGCATAGATAATAACAGAGAGTAGCAGTGGTGTAAAAGATGGGGGGGGGGCAATGCAAATAGTCTGGGTAGCCATTTGGTTAGATGTTCAGGAATCTTATGGGTTTGGGGTAGAAGCTGTTTAGAAGCCTCTTGGACCTATACTTGGCGATCCGGTCCTGCTTGCCGAGTGGAAGCAGAGAGAACAGTCTATGACTTGGGTGGCTGGAATCTTTGACAATGTTTAGGGCCTTCCTCTGACATCGCCTGGTATAGAGGTCCTGGATGGCAGGGAGCTTGGCCCCAGTGATGTACTGGGCCGTACGCACTACCCTCTGTAGTGCCTTGCGGTCGTAGGCCGAGCAGTTGCCATACAAGGCAGTGATGCAACCAGTCACGATGCTCTCTTCCTTGTAGTATAAACCAGCCTTTAGTCTTGAAATGTTTGGTTGTTTAGTACATGGCCTCACATGTGAATCCTTAATGAGATGGGTGGGGCTAAAGCTTTAGAGGGTGTGAACGATGCTGAATGGGTGTAGACAAAGAAGAGGGGATTGTGGGAAGGTGAGCGGCACAAACCCTGCTATCGGACCGATAGAAAAAAGTTATTTAAAATATAAAAGTTAATAAAAATATAAAATATAAAAGTTATTAAAAATATAAAATGTAGAAGTTATTAAAAATATAAAATGTAGAAGTTATTAAAAATATTAAATGTAAAAGTTATTAAAAATATTAAATATTCAAGTTAAAGCTCTGCTCTATTTTATGCAAATAACATGCTGCCACCGCTGCCGTTAACCAATCAGGGGAGGAGCAGATTTTAGCTTGAAAATCTTCCGTTCATGAAACCTAGTTCAGCCTGTTATTAGTTCCAGGGCAAGCAAAACCAAAACAAGATGGAGCCTGTTATTAGTTCCGGGTAAGCACAACCAAAACAAGATGGAGCCTGTTATTAGTTCCAGGGCAAGCACAACCAAAACAAGATGGAGCCTGTTATTCGTTCCAGGGCAAGCACAACCAAAACAAGATGGAGCCTGTTATTCGTTCCAGGGCAAGCACAACCAAAACAAGTTGGAGCCTGTTATTAGTTCCGGGGCAAGCACAACCAAAACAAGATGGAGCCTGTTATTCGTTCCAGGGCAAGCACAACCAAAACAAGATGGAGCCTGTTATTCGTTCCAGGGCAAGCACAACCAAAACAAGATGGAGCCTGTTATTCGTTCCAGGGCAAGCACAACCAAAACAAGATGGAGCCTGTTATTCGTTCCAGGGCAAGCACAACCAAAACAAGATGGAGCCTGTTATTCGTTCCAGGGCAGGCACAACCAAAACAAGATGGAGCCTGTTATTAGTTCCAGGGCAAGCACAACCAAAACAAGATGGAGCCTGTTATTCGTTCCAGGGCAAGCACAACCAAAACAAGATGGAGCCTGTTATTCGTTCCAGGGCAAGCACAACCAAAACAAGTTGGAGCCTGTTATTAGTTCCGGGGCAAGCACAACCAAAACAAGATGGAGCCTGTTATTCGTTCCAGGGCAAGCACAACCAAAACAAGATGGAGCCTGTTATTCGTTCCAGGGCAAGCACAACCAAAACAAGATGGAGCCTGTTATTCGTTCCAGGGCAAGCACAACCAAAACAAGATGGAGCCTGTTATTCGTTCCAGGGCAAGCACAACCAAAACAAGATGGAGCCTGTTATTCGTTCCAGGGCAAGCACAACCAAAACAAGATGGAGCCTGTTATTAGTTCCAGGGCAAGCACAACCAAAACAAGATGGAGCCTGTTATTCGTTCCCGGGCAAGCACAACCAAAACAAGATGGAGCCTGTTATTCGTTCCAGGGCAAGCACAACCAAAACAAGATGGAGCCTGTTATTCGTTCCAGGGCAAGCACAACCAAAACAAGATGGAGCCTGTTATTCGTTCCAGGGCAAGCACAACCAAAACAAGATGGAGCCTGTTATTCGTTCCAGGGTAAGCACAACCAAAACAAGATGGAGCCTGTTATTAGTTCCAGGGCAAGCACAACCAAAACAAGATGGAGCCTGTTATTCGTTCCAGGGCAAGCACAACCAAAACAAGATGGAGCCTGTTATTAGTTCCGGGTAAGCACAACCAAAACAAGATGGAGCCTGTTATTCGTTCCAGGGTAAGCACAACCAAAACAAGATGGAGCCTGTTATTAGTTCCAGGGCAAGCACAACCAAAACAAGATGGAGCCTGTTATTAGTTCCAGGCAAGCACAACCAAAACAAGATGGAGCCTGTTATTCGTTCCAGGGCAAGCACAACCAAAACAAGATGGAGCCTGTTATTCGTTCCAGGGCAAGCACAACCAAAACAAGATGGAGCCTGTTATTAGTTCCAGGGTAAGCACAACCAAAACAAGATGGAGCCTGTTATTCGTTCCAGGGTAAGCACAACCAAAACAAGATGGAGCCTGTTATTCGTTCCAGGGCAAGCACAACCAAAACAAGATGGAGCCTGTTATTAGTTCCAGGCAAGCACAACCAAAACAAGATGGAGGAAAGCCAATCATCACTGTGTCTCATTTTCCAATTCTATATGATTTTGCATTGCAAAATGTAAAACTACAAAGATGGCCTTGAGGCCGATATGTAAAGTGTATTTAAAGAGCAGTGTTCTGGTTTCTTCTTTTTTCTCATTTTATTTAACTGTTACCATGATACAACAAAGATAGCTCCTTTTTCAATTTAGAATACAGAGACAAAATCATAAGGTCAATGTGGCATGGTGGAAAATTGCAGAGATTGTTGGTGTTGACGGTGGGTGAAGAGAGATTTTCACAACAATGTTTGCTTGTGCTGCCTGCTAGCTATGAACATCAAGCAACCTGAACCTCAGAACTGTAATCAAAGCCACCAAATTGTGAAATTTACCCACCAAAGGATAGAAATCATCAGTAACACACATTAAATCATTGGAAACGATAAACTAAGCATGAATTCCCCATGTAATATGCTACCAATTGGATTATGGTATTGTTACGTTCCCCAGTTTCTGTGTTGTTGTGGGTTTGTATGTGTGTGTATTTCAGGAAATGGCCTCCCGCAATCCTAAAGCAGCTGATTGGTCGGCCCCATCTCTGATTGGAGCTCTGACCCCTCCCTCTCGTCAGGGGAAACAGCTGTTTCTTCAATGACCAACTCCTTCTCCAGCTTGATAAAAGCCAGTGTTCCTTTGTCGGAGAGGATAACTTTTTTTTAATTTTTATGTCCTGTGTTGGTTATTGACAATTTGGTTGATATTATTATGTAGCCGCTCCATCAGAGGTATGTGTATGCCAACAGGACTTAGTGTTTTTGGGTAATTTAAGTTGTTCACGTACTAGTAAATGATTCTGTTTCATTTGTTCCCAGGGGGTACGCACCTTGGGAGTGTTTAGGTAAGAGGCCTGCGGGCATACATAGCCCGTAGTATTTAATCTGTTCATGCACTCTAGGTAAGACCTGTTAGTGCACCAGGTGGTGCTAAAGGTTAGGTAAGACCTGGGCTGACCACCCCCTGTGTTTTGGTTAGCGAGCCAGGTGGTACTAAAGGTTAGGTAAGACCTGGGCTGAACACCCCCTGTGTTTTGGTTAGCGCGCAATGTGGTGCTGAAGGCTAGGTAAGACCTGGGCGGACCACCCCCTGTGTTTTGGTTAGCGCGCCAGGTGGTGCTGAAGGCTAGGTAAGACCTGGGCGGACCACCCCCTGTGTTTTGGTTAGCACGCCAGGTGGTGCTGAAGGCTAGGTAAGACCTGGGCGGACCACCCCCTGTGTTTTGGTTAGCGCGCCAGGTGGTGCTGAAGGCTAGGTAAGACCTGGGCGGACCACCCCCTGTGTTTTGGTTAGCGCGCCAGGTGGTGCTGAAGGCTAGGTAAGACCTGGGCGGACCACCCCCTGTGTTTTGGTTAGCGCGCCAGGTGGTGCTGAAGGCTAGGTAAGACCTGGGCGGACCACCCCCTGTGTTTTGGTTAGCGAGCCAGGTGGTGCTGAAGGCTAGGTAAGACCTGGGCGGACCACCCCCTGTGTTTTGGTTAGCGCGCCATGTGGTGCTGAAGGCTAGGTAAGACCTGGGCGGACCACCCCCTGTGTTTTGGTTAGCGCTCCAGGTGGTGCTGAAGGCTAGGGAAGACCTGGTGGACCACCCCCTGTGTTTTGGTTAGCGCGCCAGGTGGTGCTGAAGGCTAGGTAAGAGCTGGTGGACCACCCCCTGTGTTTTGGTTAGCGCGCCAGGTGGTGCTGAAGGCTAGGTAAGACCTGGGCGGACCACCCCCTGTGTTTTGGTTAGCGCGCCAGGTGGTGCTGAAGGCTAGGTAAGACCTGGGCGGACCACCCCCTGTGTTTTGCTTAGCGCGCCAGGTGGTGCTGAAGGTTAGGTAAGACCTGGGCTGACCACCCCCTGTGTTTTGGTTAGCGCGCCAGGTGGTGCTGAAGGCTAGGTAAGACCTGGGCGGACCACCCCCTGTGTTTTGGTTAGCGCTCCAGGTGGTGCTGAAGGCTAGGTAAGACCTGGGCGGACCACCCCCTGTGTTTTGGTTAGCGCGCCAGGTGGTGCTGAAGGCTAGGTAAGACCTGGGCGGACCACCCCCTTTGTTTTGGTTAGCGCGCCAGGTGGTGCTGAAGGCTAGGTAAGACCTGGGCGGACCACCCCCTGTGTTTTGGTTAGCGCGCCAGGTGGTGCTGAAGGCTAGGTAAGACCTGGGCGGACCACCCCCTGTGTTTTGGTTAGCGCTCCAGGTGGTGCTGAAGGCTAGGTAAGACCTGGGCGGACCACCCCCTGTGTTTTGGTTAGCGCTCCAGGTGGTGCTGAAGGCTAGGTAAGACCTGGGCGGACCACCCCCTGTGTTTTGGTTAGCGCTCCAGGTGGTGCTGAAGGCTAGGTAAGACCTGGGCGGACCACCCCCTGTGTTTTGGTTAGCGCTCCAGGTGGTGCTGAAGGCTAGGGAAGACCTGGGCGGACCACCCCCTGTGTTTTGGTTAGCGCTCCAGGTGGTGCTGAAGGCTAGGTAAGACCTGGGCGGACCACCCCCTGTGTTTTGGTTAGCGCTCCAGGTGGTGCTGAAGGCTAGGTAAGACCTGGGCGGACCACCCCCTGTGTTTTGGTTAGCGCTCCAGGTGGTGCTGAAGGCTAGGTAAGACCTGGTGGACCACCCCCTGTGTTTTGGTTAGTGCTCCAGGTGGTGCTAAAAGTTAGGAAAGTAGTGGGAAGGCAGGTAAGGTAGGAAAGGGGACTCTTATTTTTTACTTTCATTTCTTTGTTTCCTGTCCAGACCCTTTTCCCCACACTAGTGTTAAGGAATAATAAAGTCCCTGTAAACTGTATTTTTCTCTGCCTCTGTCATCCTTCCCATCACCTACGATCACATACTGTTTTCACTCCACGGGGAGGTGAGATGTAGCAGGGTGTTGCGTTCCCTCCTCCAAGAGGCGTACGTAACAGTATCATAACAATATGATTCTCATAGACTATAGTTTATGGTTCTTTCATTCTACTGGGCTCTTGACATTGATTTTTAGCTCACTTCCTGTAAAATACATAGGCTTAGATGCACATGGATGGGTACTTTGGGTAAAGGAAATTGTGGCTTTTGACTGGCAAACGTTGTGCAAATGTTTTTTTTTAAATATATATATATATATTTTTTTTTTTAAATAAAAGCCCTGACTATTGTCTCTGTCTGTCTTAGTTTTCCCTCTCTAGGGACTAAAACATTATTTTCATAATGTCATCCCACAACCTGCACCATCTAGCTTGTACACTTTAGTCCCCTTTCTGACAGCTGGATCAAAAAATAGTCCATTGTTATCTACAAATGCATTTGGAGCATGTTTTTGTGATGTACACTGTTAAATAAGCCTAAATCAAGATAACAAGCTAATACGAAGTCCCTTAGCTATAGCATGTAAAGTTGGCTGGATAGCTAGCTAACAAGCAGCTCATTAGCCTCCTGTAGCTAGCTAGTTTTTTTAACTTACCCACGACCACAAAGAAGCCAATCTTTTGGAGCGAAGCATTGTCAAGAGGAGGCACCACCTCTGGTCAAGACCCACTGTTAAATTGAATATCGCCTGGTTCGGGGGGGGCTCCGGCTGGGAAATAACTTTTTGAACAGTCATCCAACTCAGAATTATAAGTCGGGAACTCTGTCCTCTTTCTAGAATAACATCCTGAAGACCAATGACGTCATGATTTTACCTTGTCCCCCCCCCCCCCCCCCCAGAGTTCCCAGTTGTCTTGGAAAGCACCACGTATCCAGAGAATGACAGACTTTGATGACAAAGTTTGCCCAGGAAGGACCGCCGCACATCCTTTCTGCTCAAGTGAGCACAACGACGTGAGTCCAAACTTGTATATTACACTGCTGCATAAATGGTGTAATATGCCAGGGAGATATGCATACTGTAGCTAAGAAAGAAAGAAAGTAATACTAAGTGTATGTTGTTTAGTAAGCTGTTAGTAGCCCATGTGCCTCACTCTAATAATTTGGTCTATTTTCCACGCTTAATTTCACCTACTGTTCTGACTTGGTTGTGCACATGTAGCCTATAACCTGTTTTGGAGAAATTAATATTGTAAGAGCTTTTATTGTCTGCTTATATGCCCCCTTTATTTATCATACGGTTCTGACTTGGTGTACAGGGAGAATACTGTAGGAACGGCCCATGTTCTGAATTCTGTCGCTGTACATTTCAAAAGTGTTGAAGAAATAGTTATGACTACATCCATCCTAGCTTGCTCATTAATGTCTTTATCGAAATGACAGATTGCCTCTTATACGCTTGTCGTTCCCTTATGCCATAGTTGGAACATCTCAATTGTCAGTGGAAACCACATTTGTTTAAGAAAGTCAGCCATATCAGCTATGTTTGGCTAATTCAGTAAATTAGGTTGAATTAACTGTTTTGCTGCCAGACAAGGCTCCACTGATAGCCAGGTGTAGCAGTGGCAAGGTGTTGGGACTCTGCTGTTGGGACTCTGCTGTTAGCCAGCTTTATGTCGGCCCTAACAGTTTGTGGGCACCGTTTGTCACCATTATAGTGCAATTAATGTATTGTTTAGTGTTGTGTGGTGGCGTTGCTGGCATGCATCCCCAACATTTTTTGTTTGCCCCAAGATGTACAGGCTAAAATCGCCACTGCGTCAGGCTTCTTCTTCTTCTTCTTTGGACTTTATATGGCGGTTGGCAACCAACTTTAAGGTGCATTACCACCACCTCACTGGACTGGAGTGTGAATCTCACTTAATCTTTCAATCACCCGCGTGGGTATATGCTCCTAAAAACCAATGAAGATAGGCGGGACTTGCATCCATCAATGCGTCACAAATAGAATCAAGTTCTATTTTAGCGCCTGGCCATGCAGACAGCTCGTTGACGCGTGTCAGCAGTTTGGATGCAATGATTGAATAACATGTATGTGCACGTTTATTTTGCAACGCCCGTGCACATAACATGAGCGGTGTGGTCATCATGTAGATCGAATATACTTGCGGGGTTGTAGTTGGCGGTTGGCACATAAAACCGACGGTCTGTATACTCCGGACATATAGGGGGCGGTAAAACCGATCACGAACCTTCTAGAGGGTGTGTTAAAATAAAAAACCTCTCTAGCAGCAACGCGCATCGGCTAGATCCTCCCACAAAAAATAAGAGTGACTCGATATTCGTTTGTTGGCCCGTGGTTATGTGTGTGTGTGAGAGAGAGCAGCAGGAGGAAGACTGGTGGCTTTCTTTAGAGCTGACGGGGACAGACAGAAAACAATAACGAATACGTGGTCATACCCGATTCACTCTGCTGCTGACTCGCGCCGGTCAATAAAAGTTCACTTTTGGGAGACGTAAAAATGGGGATTCGCAAAAAGACCAACAAGAACCCGCCGGTGTTGAGCCACGAGTTTATCATCCAGAACCATGCAGATATTGTGTCCTGTGTTGCTATGGTGTTCCTCCTCGGGTTGATGTTTGAGGTAAGGCTTGTCCACAGGTTGGAGGGGTCTGGGATATGCAGTAAGATCTAGCTTTCCAAATAGGCCAATAATGAGCCTAACTATAATGTGTCAACTGGGCAGACAAGATGATTTTGTTCCGTCAAAGTCTCTTGAAAACGGACATGGCTGATCTACTCTTCCTGCTCTAGTGACAAAGTTTTTTTGTTTGTTAGGTTGTCCTTATTGTAATGTTCAAGTAAACGGTAATAGCAGAAGTGTCTTTTGATTTGAAAAGGCGTGTAGTAGCCTAGTTAGATTTAAAACTGTCACCCATCTCTGTCGGGTTGCCTATTGTCTGGTCACTTGTACATTTGAGTAACTTGGCCTACGTCGTATAACAACACAAAAGTGTCGTATTTGGGACAACAAAGTAGCCTAACTGGAACGAGCGTTACATAGATTGTTACATTTTAGCGACCACAAAAACTTCAATTTCGCTGGCTACAATATTGTGCAAGACTGTCCAGAATCGGATACTTTTTTATTCGCAAATAAAGTGTAGGCTACGTGGCAATCACTGGGTGATTGTGAGCTTGTCATCGTTTATAGGTAGCCCCGCTCTTTCGGAAAAAAACAAAGTTAGATCCATAAAGTCCTTAGGATCGCCTATTCCGTTTACAAATTTGAAGAGCTTAGGTTTTAAATTTTTTATTTATTTTTATTGTTGGTTTACACTGAATTATTTTTTGGGGTTTCATGTTTAGCTTTCTAGGTAGGCTACATGAATCATCCTTTACTAATGCTGCGTTAATGTACTAGTTGTAACTAGGAAAGTTTTACTTGCTAACTGGTGGTACTTATACATGTGCTGCGTTCATCCATTTGCAGGTTGTACATTTCCGAATTTCCTAGTTCCGACTTCGACGTGAATGCAGCATAAATTTCAGCGCCAGCATTGAGCTGAGGAGACGCATTATGGGAGTTTGAGTTCTTGTGCCTTGATGTGCTGTTGACATAGTTGTACGAATGCATAGTTATGAATCAGTCTTTCCATATTGATATACGTCTTAATAAAATCCAAATCCCCGGTTTTCCATTCAATCTTATCTGTAGTATTGGATTTAAGGGTTTGCAAGCTCGACATCACATACACATGGCTAGCAGATGTCGATGCGAGTGTAGCGAAATGCTTGTGCTTCTAGTTCCGACAATGCAATAATAATCGAGTAATCTAACCTAACAATTCCAAAACTACTACCTTATACACACAAGTGTAAAGGGATAAAGAATATGTACATAAAGATATATGAATGAGTGATGGTACAGAACGGCATAGGCAAGATGCAGTAGATGGTATCGAGTACAGTATATACATATGAGATGAGTTAATGTAGGGTATGTAAACTTCATATAATGTTTACATGTGTTTCTGTCTGATACTTTGTGGTCTAGTCAGTAAATCTACAGTGCTACCTGGCTTATTGAACTCCACCGTAAGCTACCCACAGAGAGGCCAGAAGGCTAATGAGAAAATCATGCTGTGGTTTGCTTTTAGGCAATGACTCCGATAAAAGCCCCTGGCTGTGTCACAAACGGCACCCTATTCACTATAATAGTGCACTACTTTAGACCAGAGCCAGGCTAAGTAAACGCACCATATAGGGAATAGGGTGCTATTGGGGACTGAACCCTGTGTTTTCATGTCCTTTAATCAATCCTCTCCCTTGTCCCCCGCTGTGATTGCAGGTCACCTCGAAGGTTGCAGTGCTGTTCATCACTGTCCAATACAACGTTACCATCTCTGAAAACGGTCAGTTTAACTTCTTTAGTGGCTCTACCTGAATGTGCCTTCTTTTTTTCTCTTCACTGGGTCAAACAGTGAAGCTCTAAAAAGACAAAGGATCTGGTATGGAGGTTGTATGGAGGTTGTATCTTCCTCTCATTGCTTTCCTAACTTTTTTTTCTGTGACATTTTATTCTGAATGAATTCCAAGTCAACAATTACCTTCCGTTCTTGTCCACCTGTTCTTTAGTGTGTGTGTGTGGAACTAGTTTTCCTGTTATCCAGTATAGAAACAATGACTAGAATCTACAGACTACTTGTAGTTGTTAGAGAATAGAAGTTCTCACATGGCCTACCAGTTCCAGAACACCTTCTTTCAGAGCTTTCCTTTTTTCCCTGTGGAGCTACGTTTAGTCTTCCTGATTTTATAAAAGTCCTCCTGCTAGGTCCTCCTGCTAGGTCCTCCTGCTAGGTCCTCCTGCTAGGTCCTCCTGCTAGGTCCTCCTGCTAGGTCGTCCTGCTAGGTCCTCCTGCTAGGTCCTCCTGCTAGGTCCTCCTGCTAGGTCCTAAGTCCTCCTGCTAGGTCCTAGGTCCTCCTGCTAGGTCCTCCTGCTAGGTCGTCCTGGAAGGATTGGGGCTGGAGTGTAACAGGCCACAATATCAGAGGTCTTGTGTGAGTCCCAAATTGCCACCTATTTCCTAAATATTGCTCTATATTTGACCAGGGCCCATTGGGTAGTGCACTATCAAGGGTACCATTTGTGACACAATCCTTGTCTCATCTCAAGGTGAATGAATGTTATTTTACACACTCCTGCATTTAAAGCCACGAATGACAGGAGGGCTTGTGGAATGATGGAATGTGCTTTATGATATCGGATTTTATTTGAAGAGCTGATAGTCTTATCAGAGTCAGGACGCCCGTCCAAAATACCACCCTATTCCCTTTATATAGTGCACTACTTTTGATTAGAGCCCTATGGACCCTGGTCTAAAGTAGTGCACTATATAGGAAAGAGTGCCATTTGGGACGCAGACCCCTCAGTCATTCATTGTTAACAGGCTGATGTTTGTTGAAGCTAAATTACTACAGTAGCGGGTCAGGCAGGACTTTGGTAGTGACGTTGCTTGAGTAAAACCTTGTGCTTTTAGAGGCTTCGTGAAGCAAATATGTTTAAAAAGTGAGGTAACTTTAGTATAATTGCATCTGTATTCGAGGTCGACTGATTATGATTTTTTTTTTAGACGCCGATACCTATTTTATTGGAGGACCAAAAAAAGGCGATACCGATTAATCTGACACTTTTATTTTTTTATATATTTGTAATAATGACAATTACAACAATGAATGAACCCACTTATTTTAACCTAATATAATACATTGATAAAATCAATTTAGTCTCAAAGTAATGGAACATGTTCAATTTGGTTTAAATAATGCAAAAACAAAGTGTTGGAGAAGAAAGTAAAAGTGCAATATGTGCCAGGTAACGTTTCAGTTCCTTGCTCAGAACATCAAATCAAATCAAATCAAATTTATTTATATAGCCCTTCGTACATCAGCTGATATCTCAAAGTGCTGTACAGAAACCCAGCCTAAAACCCCAAACAGCAAGCAATGCAGGTGTAGAAGCACGGTGGCTAGGAAAAACTCCCTAGAAAGGCCAAAACCTAGGAAGAAACCTAGAGAGGAACCAGGCTATGTGGGGTGGCCAGTCCTCTTCTGGCTGTGCCGGGTAGAGATTATAACAGAACATGACCAAGATGTTCAAATGTTCATAAATGACCAGCATGGTCCAATAATAATAAGGCAGAACAGTTGAAACTGAGAACATGTGAAAGCTGGTGGTTCAATATTCCCAGTTAAGAAGTTTTAGGTTGTAGTTATTATAGGGATTATGAGCATGGACTATTTCTCGCCATACCATTTTATATTTCATATACAGTTGAAGTTGGAAGTTTGCATACAACTTAGCCAAATGCATTTAAACTCAGTTTTTCACAATTCCTGACATTTAATCCTAATAACAATTCCCTCTGTCTTAGGGAAGTAAAGGGCTGTTTGAATGAATGCTTACGAGCCTGCTGCTTCCTACCACCGCTCAGTCGGACTGCTCTATCAAATAGTAGACTTAATTATAATAAACACACAGAAATATGAGCCGTAGGTCATTAAATAGTCAAATCCGGAAACTATCATTTCGAAAACAAAACGTTTATTCTTTCAGTGAAATACGGAACCGTTCTGTATTTTATCTAACGGGTGGCATCCATAAGTCTAAATATTGCTGTTACATTGCACAACCTTCAATGTTATGTCATAATTATGTACAATTCTGGAAAATTAATTACGGTCTTTGTTAGGAAGAGAAACAGTTTGCAACGAGCCAGGCGGCCCAAACTGTTGCATATAACCTGACTCTGCTTGCACTGAATGCAAGAGAAGAGACACAATTTCCCTAGTTAATATTTCCTGCCAACATGCATTTATTTTAACTAAATATGCAGGTTTATAAAAATATAGTTCTGTTTTTTTGTGTGTTTTTGACGTTGCAATGTAATCGGCCATAGTTGGTGTCCAAAAAGGCCGATTACCGATTGTTATGAAAACTTGAAATCGGCCCAAATTAATCGTCCGTACAGATTTAATCGGTCGACCTCTAATCTGTATGCATCTCTTCCATCAGAGGGTCCAGAAGAGATTGTTTTGAACAACTTCTTATCAATGTATATACAGTATAATAAGGCAACTATGAAGGGTTATAAAAGGCTTAGTAAATGCTTTGTGTCTCCCTACTAGAGGAGAGCGTAGTGAACCACTTCCCCCACGCTATGAAGGCTCTTCAGCTCCGAGGCTGCCTACTAGAGGAGAGCGTAGTGAACCACTTCCCCCACGCTATGAAGGCTCTTTCAGCTGCCTACGAGGCTGCCTATGAAGGCTCTTCAGAGGCTGCCTACTAGAGCGTAGTGAACCACTTCCCCCACGCTATGAAGGCTCTTCAGCTCCGAGGCTGCCTACTAGAGCGTAGTGAACCACTTCCCCCACGCTATGAAGGCTCTTAGGCTGCCTACTAGACCAGCGTAGTGAACCACTTCCCCACGCTATGAAGGCTCTTCAGCTCCGAGGCTGCCTACTAGAGGAGAGCGTAGTGAACCACTTCCCCCACGCTATGAAGGCTCTTCAGCTCCGAGGCTGCCTACTAGAGGAGAGCGTAGTGAACCACTTCCCCCACGCTATGAAGGCTCTTCAGCTCCGAGGCTGCCTACTAGAGGAGAGCGTAGTGAACCACTTCCCCACGCTATGAAGGCTCTTCAGCTCAGAGGCTCTATGAAGGCCTACTAGAGGAGAGCGTAGTGAACCACTTCCCCCACGCTATGAAGGCTCTTCAGCTCCGAGGCTGCCTACTAGAGGAGAGCGTAGTGAACCACTTCCCCCACGCTATGAAGGCTCTTCAGCTCCGAGGCTCCCTACTAGAGGAGAGCGTAGTGAACCACTTCCCCCACGCTATGAAGGCTCTTCAGCTCCGAGGCTGCCTACTAGAGGAGAGCGTAGTGAACCACTTCCCCCACGCTATGAAGGCTCTTCAGCTCCGAGGCTGCCTACTAGAGGAGAGCGTAGTGAACCACTTCCCCCACGCTATGAAGGCTCTTCAGCTCCGAGGCTGCCTACTAGAGGAGAGCGTAGTGAACCCCCACGCTATGAAGGCTCTTCAGCTCCGAGGCTGCCTACTAGAGGAGGCGTAGTGAACCACTTCCCCCACGCTATGAAGGCTCTTCAGCTCCGAGGCTGCCTACTAGAGGAGGCGTAGTGAACCACTTCCCCCACGCTATGAAGGCTCTTCAGCTCCGAGGCTGCCTACTAGAGGAGAGCGTAGTGAACCACTTCCCCACGCTATGAAGGCTCTTCAGCTCCGAGGCTGCCTACTAGAGGAGGCGTAGTGAACCACTTCCCCCACGCTATGAAGGCTCCCTACTAGAGGAGAGCAGTGAACCACTTCCCCACGCTATGAAGGCTCTTCAGCTCCGAGGCCTACTAGAGGAGAGCGTAGTGAACCACTTCCCCCACGCTATGAAGGCTCTTCTTCAGCTCCGAGGCTCGAGGCTGCCTACTAGAGGAGAGCGTAGTGAACCACTTCCCCACGCTATGAAGGCTCTTCAGCTCCGAGGCTGCCTACTAGAGGAGAGCGTAGTGAACCACTTCCCCCACGCTATGAAGGCTCTTCAGCTCCGAGGCTGCCTACTAGAGGAGAGCGTAGTGAACCACTTCCCCCACGCTATGAAGGCTCTTCAGCTCCGAGGCTGCCTACTAGAGGAGAGCGTAGTGAACCACTTCCCCACCTATGAAGGCTCTTCAGCTAGGCTGAAGGAGAGCTCTTCCCCCAGCTCTTCAGCTCCGAGGCTGCCTACTAGAGGAGAGCGTAGTGAACCACTTCCCCCACGCTATGAAGGCTCTTCAGCTCCGAGGCTGCCTACTAGAGGAGAGCGTAGTGAACCACTTCCCCCACGCTATGAAGGCTCTTCAGCTCCGAGGCTGCCTACTAGAGGAGGCGTAGTGAACCACTTCCCCCACGCTATGAAGGCTCTTCAGCTCCGAGGCTGCCTACTATGAAGGAGAGGCGTAGTAGAACCACTTGAACCCCCCACGCTATGAAGGCTCTTCAGCTCCGAGGCTGCCTACTAGAGGAGAGCGTAGTGAACCACTTCCCCCACGCTATGAAGGCTCTTCAGCTCCGAGGCTGCCTACTAGAGGAGAGCGTAGTGAACCACTTCCCCACGCTATGAAGGCTCTTTCAGCTGCCTGCTAGAGGAGGCTGAACCACTTCCCCCACCTGAAGGCTCTTCAGCTCCGAGCTGCCTACTAGAGGAGAGCGTAGTGAACCACTTCCCCCACGCTATGAAGGCTCTTCAGCTCCGAGGCTGCCTACTAGAGGAGCGTAGTGAACCACTTCCCCCACGCTATGAAGGCTCTTCAGCTCTGAGGGCTGCCTGAAGGCTCTTAGAGGCTGCCTACTAGAGGAGCGTAGTGAACCACTTCCCCCACGCTATGAAGGCTCTTTCGAGGCTGCCTACTAGAGGAGGCTGCCTCCCCCACGCTGAAGAGGCTGCCTGCTAGAGAGAGCGTAGTGAACCACTTCCCCCACGCTATGAAGGCTCTTCAGCTCCGAGGCTGCCTGCTAGAGGAGAGCGTAGTGAACCACTTCCCCCACGCTATGAAGGCTCTTCAGCTCCGAGGCTGCCTACTAGAGGAGAGCGTAGTGAACCACTTCCCCCACGCTATGAAGGCTCTTCAGCTCCGAGGCTGCCTACTAGAGGAGAGCGTAGTGAACCACTTCCCCCACGCTATGAAGGCTCTTCAGCTCCGAG
The DNA here is from genome assembly GCF_034236695.1 of Oncorhynchus nerka. Classification (NCBI taxonomy): domain Eukaryota; kingdom Metazoa; phylum Chordata; class Actinopteri; order Salmoniformes; family Salmonidae; genus Oncorhynchus; species Oncorhynchus nerka. The sequence continues at coordinate 6,752,198 of NC_088417.1, forward strand.
GCTGCCTACTAGAGGAGAGCGTAGTGAACCACTTCCCCCCTATGAAGGCTCTTCAGCTCCGAGGCTGCCTGCTAGAGGAGAGCGTAGTGAACCACTTCCCCCACGCTATGAAGGCTCTTCAGCTCCGAGGCTGCCTACTAGAGGAGAGCGTAGTGAACCACTTCCCCCACGCTATGAAGGCTCTTCAGCTCCGAGGCTGCCTGCTAGCAAGGAATCCTGTAACGTTCTAGAAGGCGGTGATGTTCTATTTACTAATAGAAAGCGTTGGGGCCGTAACGTCAAGGCTCTATGACCAGGCTCGTGAAGGGATGCGTTCTTTATGTCTCCCTATCAGAGGGCCTGCCAGAGGAGAGTGTGGTGAACCACTTCCACCACGGTCTGAAGGATGTGGCTACGGTCTTCTTCTACATGCTGGTGGCCATCATTATCCACGCCATCATTCAGGAGTATGTTCTGGACGTAAGTACTGGCACTCACTCAAACACACTTCCTATGTTTTTCTGTACATTTCATTGGTTATTATAGTCTTATTTGATAACAACAACAAAAAATCAAACATTAAAACAAATTACAATTCAAGACAACCACGGATCCGTTTGATATTCTGACGGCGAAGTTGATCATCCGACACTGATAATCGCTGATCAGTTTGACCTCGATTGACTCGTTGTCATGTGTCTCTTTTAAAAAAAATGTATATAGAAAATCAACCGGAAGATGCACTTCTCTAAGACCAAGCACAGCAAGTTCAACGAGTCAGGCCAGCTCTCTGCCTTCTACCTGTTCTCCTTCGGATGGGGAACCAACATCCTCATGTCGGTAGGTAGATGTGTGTGTGTGTGGCACGAGCATCGTTATATCAGTACATGGTTTAAACTATTTGTTTACGTGTGTGTGGATGTTAATAGGTGATTTAAAAAAAAAAAATGTAATACTTGACTATTTGTTTACTGTGTATAACTGTCTGTGTGTTTTGAATCTGTGTGTCTGCATTGGGCTCTTGACTTTGTCTGAAAGTGGGGTGGAAAAGCTTGGGGGGGGTCTTGACTTTGTCTGAAAGTGGGGGTGGAAAAGCTTGGGGGGGTCTTGACTTTGTCTGAAAGTGGGGGTGGAAAAGCTTGGGGGGGGACTCTTGACTTTGTCTGAAAGTGGGGGTGGAAAAGCTTGGGGGGGCTCTTGACTTTGTCTGAAAGTGGGGGTGGAAAAGCTTGGGGGGGGGGCTCTTGACTTTGTCTGAAAGTGGGGTTGAAAAGCTTGAGGGGGTGGGGGCTCTTGACTTTGTCTGAAAGTGGGGTGGAAAAGCTTGGGGGGAGGGGGGGCTCTTGACTTTGTCTGAAAGTGGGGTTGAAAAGCTTGAGGGGGCTCTTGACTTTGTCTGAAAGTGGGGGTTGAAAAGCTTGAGGGGGGCTCTTGACTTTGTCTGAAAGTGGGGTTGAAAAGCTTGAGGGGGGGCTCTTGACTTTGTCTGAAAGTGGGGTTGAAAAGCTTGAGGGGGGGGCTCTTGACTTTGTCTGAAAGTGGGGGTGGAAAAGCTTGAGGGGGCTCTTGACTGTCTGAAAGTGGGGGTTGAAAAGCTTGAGGGGGGTGGGGGCTCTTGACTTTGTCTGAAAGTGGGGGTGGAAAAGCTTGAGGGGGGGGGTGTTGACTTTGTCTGAAAGTGGAGGTGGAAAAGCTTGAGGGGGGCTCTTGACTTTGTCTGAAAGTGGGGGTTGAAAAGCTTGAGGGGGGGTGGGGGCTCTTGACTTTGTCTGAAAGTGGGGGTGGAAAAGCTTGAGGGGGGGGTGTTGACTTTGTCTGAAAGTGGGGTGGAAAAGCTTGAGGGGGGCTCTTGACTTTGTCTGAAAGTGGGGTTGAAAAGCTTGAGGGGGCTCTTGACTTTGTCTGAAAGTGGGGTTGAAAAGCTTGAGGGGAGGGGGCTCTTGACTTTGTCTGAAAGTGGGGGTGGAAAAGCTTGAGGGGGGCTCTTGACTTTGTCTGAAAGTGGGGGTTGAAAAGCTTGGGGGGGGGGGGACTCTTGACTTTGTCTGAAAGTGGGGGTGGAAAAGCTTGGGGGGGGCTCTTGACTTTGTCTGAAAGTGGGGTGGAAAAGCTTGGGGGGGGAACTCTTGACTTTGTCTGAAAGTGGGGTTGAAAAGCTTGAGGGGGTGGGGGCTCTTGACTTTGTCTGAAAGTGGGGGTGGAAAAGCTTGGGGGGGGGGGCTCTTGACTTTGTCTGAAAGTGGGGTTGAAAAGCTTGAGGGGGCTCTTGACTTTGTCTGAAAGTGGGGTTGAAAAGCTTGAGGGGGGGGCTCTTGACTTTGTCTGAAAGTGGGGGTTGAAAAGCTTGAGGGGGTGCTCTTGACTTTGTCTGAAAGTGGGGTTGAAAAGCTTGAGGGGGGGGGCTCTTGACTTTGTCTGAAAGTGGGGGTGGAAAAGCTTGAGGGGGGCTCTTGACTTTGTCTGAAAGTGGGGTTGAAAAGCTTGAGGGGGGTGGGGGCTCTTGACTTTGTCTGAAAGTGGGGGTGGAAAAGCTTGAGGGGGGGGTGTTGACTTTGTCTGAAAGTGGGGGTGGAAAAGCTTGAGGGGGCTCTTGACTTTGTCTGAAAGTGGGGGTTGAAAAGCTTGAGGGGGGTGGGGGCTCTTGACTTTGTCTGAAAGTGGGGGTGGAAAAGCTTGGGGGGGGGACTCTTGACTTTGTCTGAAAGTGGGGTGGAAAAGGGGGGGGGCTCTTGACTTTGTCTGAAAGTGGGGGTGGAAAAGCTTGGGGGGGGCTCTTGACTTTGTCTGAAAGTGGGGTTGAAAAGCTTGAGGGGGTGGGGGCTCTTGACTTTGTCTGAAAGTGGGGGTGGAAAAGCTTGGGGGAGGGGGGCTCTTGACTTTGTCTGAAAGTGGGGGTTGAAAAGCTTGAGGGGGGCTCTTGACTTTGTCTGAAAGTGGGGGTTGAAAAGCTTGAGGGGGGCTCTTGACTTTGTCTGAAAGTGGGGGTTGAAAAGCTTGAGGGGGGCTCTTGACTTTGTCTGAAAGTGGGGGTTGAAAAGCTTGAGGGGGGGGCTCTTGACTTTGTCTGAAAGTGGGGGTGGAAAAGCTTGAGGGGGCTCTTGACTTTGTCTGAAAGTGGGGTTGAAAAGCTTGAGGGGGGGGGGGCTCTTGACTTTGTCTGAAAGTGGGGTGGAAAAGCTTGAGGGGGGGTGTTGACTTTGTCTGAAAGTGGGGGTGGAAAAGCTTGAGGGGGCTCTTGACTTTGTCTGAAAGTGGGGGTTGAAAAGCTTGAGGGGGGGTGGGGGCTCTTGACTTTGTCTGAAAGTGGGGGTGGAAAAGCTTGAGGGGGGGTGTTGACTTTGTCTGAAAGTGGGGTGGAAAAGCTTGAGGGGGCTCTTGACTTTGTCTGAAAGTGGGGGTTGAAAAGCTTGAGGGGGGTGGGGGCTCTTGACTTTGTCTGAAAGTGGGGTGGAAAAGCTTGAGGGGGTGTTGACTTTGTCTGAAAGTGGGGTGGAAAAGCTTGAGGGGGTGGTGGGGGCTCTTGACTTTGTCTGAAAGTGGGGGTGGAAAAGCTTGAGGGGGGCTCTTGACTTTGTCTGAAAGTGGGGGTTGAAAAGCTTGAGGGGGGCTCTTGACTTTGTCTGAAAGTGGGGGTTGAAAAGCTTGAGGGGGGCTCTTGACTTTGTCTGAAAGTGGGGGTGGAAAAGCTTGAGGGAGGGGTGGGGGCTCTTGACTTTGTCTGAAAGTGGGGGTGTTGACTTTTTTATTGGCGCCGCTGTCGACATGAAATGTTTCAAATGAACTTGTCTCAGCAGCATATATTTAATGCAGACTGTCTCAGCAGCATATATTTAATGCAGAGAGGGTAGAAATGTCTTATTTGGTGGATATTACTTACCGAGCAGACAGACCTGGCGCCGGGGGGGGGGGGCTGTTGGGAGCGGGTGGGGGGTTCTTGCACTGGAATTGTATTACTTTCTACTTAAATACCGACACTTAGACAGACCATTGAGTACTTTTTGAAGTGACAGTTTGGCTCGATAGTCTCCATCTGCACTGTATCAACACAATGGACAGCACCCTACACACTAAAGCAAGGCCGTTTTGGTAATGAATATAGGCTACGAGCAAGGTCTTTTTGGTAATGAATATAGGCTACGAGCAAGGCCGTTTTGGTAATGAATATAGGCTACGAGCAAGGCCGTTTTGGTAATGAATATAGGCTACGAGCAAGGTCTTTTTGGTAATGAATATAGGCTACGAGCAAGGCCGTTTTGGTAATGAATATAGGCTACGAGCAAGGTCTTTTTGGTAATGAATATAGGCTACGAGCAAGGCCGTTTTGGTAATGAATATAGGCTACGAGCAAGGTCTTTTTGGTAATGAATATAGGCTACGAGCAAGGCCGTTTTGGTAATGAATATAGGCTACGAGCAAGGCCGTTTTGGTAATGAATATAGGCTACGAGCAAGGCCTTTTTGGTAATGAATATAGGCTACGAGCAAGGCCGTTTTGGTAATGAATATAGGCTACGAGCAAGGCCGTTTTGGTAATGAATATAGGCTACGAGCAAGGCCGTTTTGGTAATGAATATAGGCTACGAGCAAGGCCTTTTTGGTAATGAATATAGGCTACGAGCAAGGCCGTTTTGGTAATGGGCTGTTTTTAATAGGTGTATAAACCCAATGTGAATACAGCTGAAAACACACAACTGTCTTGCCACAATAATGCCAGCTAAATGTTGAAAGTAGTAGCCTCGTTATTCATGCAAAACAAAAATACCCCAATAACAACATTGTGGTGGATGTGAGGGCCGCCACCGAGTCAAAGGACCGGGTGGTCTCTCTCTCCGAGGCCAACTTTTTAAATGAAGGTCTTAAATCAGGTCAAGGCCGCAGGGCCCGACGGTATTCCAGGACTCGTATTCACTGTAATTTTCAAACTCTCCTTGTCCCAGTCTGTAATCCCCACACCTTTTTACGATGACCGACATCATTCTTCTTCCCAAGAACACTTAAGGCTTCGTGTCACAATAACTACCACCCTGTAGCACTCACATCTGTAATCAGGAAGTGCTTTGAGAGTTATGGTTATGGCAATATATTAACTCCGTCAGCCCAGACACCCTAGACCCACTCTAATTTGCATACTGCCCCCAACAGATTCACAGATGACGCAGTCTTTTTTTTTCATTTTTTCCACAATTTTTCCGATAGGCTGCAGTGGAGCGGGTCAAGCGCTTTAACTTCCTTGGTGTCCACATCACTGGGTCCTCAATGTTCTACAGCTGTACCATTTAGAGCATCATGACTGTCCCACATCACAGGGTCCTCAGTGTTCTACAGCTGTACCTTTTAGAGCATCATGACTGTGCCTCCGTCCCTCTCCTCGCTCCTCCCTGGGCTCGAACCAGGAACACATCGACAGCAGCCGCCCTCAAAGCATCGTTACCCATGCAGAGCAAGGGGAACAACCACTCCAAGTCTCAGAGCGAGTGACGTTTGAAACGCTATTACCGCGCACCCCGCTAACTAGCTAGCCATTTCACATCGGATACACCAGCCATTAGACTGATAGGCTTGAAGTCATAAACAGCTCAATGCTTGAAGCATTGCGAAGAGCTGCTGGCAAAACGCATGAAAGTGCTGTTTGAATGAATGATTACGAGCCTGCTGCTGCCTACCACCACTCAGTCATACTGCTCTATCAAATCATAGACTTAGTTATAACATAGTAACACACAGAAATACGAGCCATTGGTCATTAATATGGTCGAATCCGGAAACTATCATCTTGAAAACAAGACGTTTATTCTTTCAGTGAGATACGGAACCGTTCCGTATTTTATCTAACGGGTGGCATCCCTAAGTCTAAATATTCCTGTTACATTGTACAACCTTCAATGTTATGTCATAATTACGTAAAATTCTGGCAAATTAGGTGGCCCAAACTGCTGCATATACCCTGACTCTGCGTGCAATGAACGCAAGAGAAATGACACAATTTCACCTGGTTCATATTGCCTGCTAAACTGGATTTCTTTTAGCTAAATATGCAGGTTTAAAAATATATACGTCTGTATTGATTTTAAGAAAGACATTGATGTTTATGGTTAGGTACACATTATTTGGAACTGACCCTGTCTATAGTATGATTACCCTTTCTATAGTATGATTACCCTGTCTATAGTATGATTACCCTGTCTATAGTGGAACTGACCCTGTCTATAGTATGATTACCCTGTCTATAGTGGAACTGACCCTGTCTATAGTGGAACTGACCCTGTCTATAGTGTGATTACCCTGTATATAGTATGATTACCCTGTCTATAGTATGATTACCCTGTCTATAGTGGAACTGACCCTGTATATAGTATGATTACCCTGTATATAGTATGATTACCCTGTATGTAGTGGAACTGACCCTGTATGTAGTGGAACTGACCCTGTATGTAGTGGAACTGACCCTGTATGTAGTGGAACTGACCCTGTATGTAGTGGAACTGACCCTGTATGTAGTGGAACTGACCCTGTATGTAGTGGAACTGACCCTGTATGTAGTGGAACTGACCCTGTATGTAGTGTAATGTACAGTGCATTCGGGAAGTATTCAGACCCCTTGACTTTTTCCACATTTTGTTATGTTACAGACTTATTCTAAAATTGTATTAAATTGTTTCCCCCCCTCATTAATCTACACACAATACCCCATAATGACATCACAATACCCCATAATGACATCACAATACCCCATAATGACATCACAATACCCCATAATGACATCACAATACCCCATAATGACATCACAATACCCCATAATGACATCACAATACCCCATAATGACATCACAATACCCCATAATGACATCACAATACTCCATAATGACATCACAATACCCCATAATAACAAAGCAAAAACAGTTTTTTTTTTTGAAATGTTAGCAAATTTATTACAAATAAAAAATGGAAATATCACATCTACATAAGTATTCAGACCCTTTACTCAGTACTTTGTTGAAACACCTTTGGCAGCGATTACAGCCTCGAGTCTGCTTGGGTATGATGCTACAAGCTTGGCACACCTGTATTTGGGGAGTTTCTCCCATTCTTCTCTGCAGATCCTCTCAAGCTCTTTCAGGTTGGATGGGGAGCGTCGCTGCACAGCTATTTTCAGATCTCTCCAGAGATGTTCGATCGGGTTCAAGTCCGGGCTCTGGCTAGGCCACTCAAGGACATTCGGAGACCTGACCCGAAGCTACTCCTGCATTGTCTTGTCTGTGTGCTTAGGGTCGTTGTCCTGTTGGGGCGAAGGTTCACCTTCCAGTCTGAGGTCCTGCGTGCTTGGCAGCAGGTTTTCATCAAGGATCTCTCTGTACTTGACTCCGTTCATCTTTACCTCCATATTAAAAATCATCCTATCCTGGTGACACTTCTGGAGGGGGGTAGGATTTTAACGAGGAGCTAGCTGGAGCTTTGCAGCGGCCTCTCTGCGGTTTGAGTTTTAAATCCATTGTGGCTGGTGAGAGCTAAATAAGCTCATTTTACAGCTGGAGGCGGGGCATGAGCTCATTTTACAGCTGGAGGCGGGGCATGAGCTCATTTTACAGCTGGAGGCGGGGCATGAGCTCATTTTACAGCTGGAGGCGGGGCATGAGCTCATTTTACAGCTGGAGGCGGGGCATGAGCTCATTTTACAGCTGGAGGCGGGGCATGAGCTCATTTTACAGCTGGAGGCGGGGCATGAGCTCATTTTACAGCTGGAGGTGGGGCGGCGTGAGACTGAGTTGAGTGAATTCAAAATGAAATATAAAAGGCGTATCACGTTATTCACGTAGCCAGCCACACAGATTAGCATTTCTCCTCTCTCTTCTTGTCCCCCTTATGATCATATTTCTTTCTTTCTAATATTCTCGTCCAGGAGAACTTCCTGTCCAACCCAGTGAATCTGTGGGAAGGCTACCCCCATACCTTGATGCCGTAAGTACTGGAGTCAAACCATGTAAACACAACTAAACACAACGCAAACAAGTACTCCCCCCTCCCCCTTTTTTTTTTTAAATGGCCATGTGTACAACTAAACACAATTAAACATTTCCATGTGTTTTCCATATCGCCCCCTAGTGGTTTCCTTTTGTAATGACCAACCACCACTCATCATTTAATTATTATTATTTTTTTTACCTTTATTTAACCAGGCAAGTGAGTTAATTAAGAACAAATTCTTATTTTCAATGACGGCCTGGGAACAGTGGGTTAACTGCCTGTTCAGGGGCAGAACGACAGATTTGTACCATGACAGCTCGGGGATTCGAACTTGCAACCTTACTAGTCCAATGCTCTAACCACTAGGCTACCCTGCCGCCCCATTCTTGGTTCTCAGTTCCATATGTAAACTAATGTCATCTGGTGGTATTTTTGTATAGATGTTAAGGGAAGTAGCTGGGTTTGTTTAAACATACAGGTTGGTACTGACTCTCGTATGGAAGGAGTCTGTTTCTAAATTTTTGTTTCTAAAACAATATGATTTAGTGATTTTTAATTATTCTGAGATATTTGAATGCAAATGATAGCTACTTTTTTGAGGAGAAAGGTTTACTCACTGCGATCTACCTAGTTTAGTTGAATGCACTGATTGTAAGTTGCTCCGGAGAAAGGTTTCTGAAAAATAACCAAAAAATACAAAATGTAAGGTAGAATTTGACAGACTTGGTGTTTTGTTTGTCCTGCTTGTAGGTTTCAGATGAAGTTCTTTTTCATCTGTCAGATGGGCTACTGGCTTCACGCTCTGCCCGAGCTCTACTTTCAGAAGACCAAGAAGGTGTGTGTGTGTGTGTGTGTGTGTGTGTCTCTGTCCTCTCTGTGTGTGTGTGTGTGTCTCTGTCCTCTCTGTGTGTGTGTGTGTGTCTCTGTCCTCTCTCTGTGTGTGTGTGTGTGTCTCTGTCCTCTCTCTGTGTGTGTGTGTGTGTCTCTGTCCTCTCTGTGTGTGTGTGTATCTGTCCTCTCTCTGTGTGTGTGTGTGTGTGTATCTGTCCTCTCTGTGTGTGTGTGTGTGTGTGTGTGTGTGTCTCTGTCCTCTGTGTGTGTGTGTGTGTGTCTCTGTCCTCTCTGTGTGTGTGTGTGTGTGTGTGAAGTTACTGAACTAGAATGACTAGGCATTTCGTGTTTGATTTCCATAAGTTAACATTGTTTAAAAAAAATCATAATTTCAAACATTTGCTTGAGGGCATTAAGCTCACTAACAGAGTGAGTATTTTACTGACATGTGTGTGTGTGTGTGTGTGTGTGTGTGTGTGTGTGTGTGTTGTGTAGGAGGATATTCCTCGTCAGCTGGTGTATATCGCTCTGTACTTGGTCCACATCGCAGGAGCCTACATCCTCAAGTAAGACCTGGTTCACGTCAACATTACTGCAGGTTCACGTCAACGTTACTGTGGGTTCACCTCAACATTACTGCAGTCAACATTACTGCAGGTTCACGTCAACATGTTGTTGTTTATTATTGAGTAGGCCTGCTCCCACGCTGAACTTAGTAGCTTCAGTATGTCCCAATACTTTATCTACTTTTTGGTGCTTTCTGGGGCCTTTTTTTAATCTTACAAAAATAGATCATGGTGATAGCTACTTCTCTATGAAGCGTCTAACGGCGTCCATTTTGTGTCTTCCAGTCTGAATCGTCTGGCTCTGGTCCTGCTGGTGCTGCACTGCTTCGTAGAGCTTCTCTTCCACGTGTCCCGCCTGGTCTACTTCAGCAACGAGAAGAGACAGACTGGGTGAGCGCACACACACACACACACACACACACACACACACACACACACACACACACACACGTCAGTTGAGGTCACACACTGAGTGAGTTGAAGTTGAGTACACACAGCATACTTCAAAGCCCTACAACATGCCATTTTAGCATTTTAGACAAGGAAGTTGGTCTAGCTAGCTACCCTCTCTTAAGGTCTTGAGTAATGATAGTGTTTATATCAATTGGAAAAAGAAGATGGAGAACGAAGGGAGGCAATAGATGTTATGGGCATCTAACGTGTGTGTGTGTGTGTGTGTGTCTCTCTCTTAGGTTTACTGTCTGGGCAGTACTGTTTGTTCTTGGACGGCTGCTCACCCTGTCCCTGTCTGTCCTGACTGTGGGTTTCGGCCTGGCCAACGCTGATCAACAGGTACTAGACCTGGCTATCGGAAACTTCAACGTGCTCTTTGTTCGGTAAGAGAGTGTGTGTGTGTGTGGGGGGGATGACTTGACTAGACCGAGACTGAGCAATATGAACCGCAGATAGGCGCAATGCAAGACTGTAACCTCACACTGTGTCTGACATGTGCATTGCATTTCACGGTGCATTTCACTCTACTGGATCAAAACACCAGAGACGTTTAGCCTTGGTTGTGGTGGAAGTTCGCCAAGCTGTTTAATTTGTGAATTGCTGTGAAACCACATAAATGAATCAACCTTCATGAATCAACCACTTCATGAATCAACCACTTCATGAATCAACCACTTCATGAATCAACCACTTCATGAATCAACCACTTCATGAATCAACCACTTCATGAATCAACCACTTCATGAGTCAACCACTTCATGAATCAACCACTTCATGAATCAACCACTTTTCATGAATCAACCACTTCATGAATCAACCACTTCATGAATCAACCACTTCATGAGTCAACCACTTCATGAGTCAACCACTTCATGAGTCAACCACTTCATGAATCAACCACTTCATGAATCAACCACTTCATGAATCAACCACTTCATGAATCAACCACTTCATGAATCAACCACTTCATGAATCAACCACTTCATACTTTAAGTGTGGCTAACACCTTTTTTTATTTTTATACCCTTCCCCACAGGATCACTGTGCTGGCGACCATCTGTGTGACTCAGGCCTTCATGATGTGGAAGTTCATCAACTTCCAGCTGAGGAGGTGGAGAGAGCAGGCCCAGGCCCAGCCCGTGAAACCCAAGAAGCCCCAAGCTCCCAAGAGCAAGTCCAAGAAAGACAAAGGTGAGCAGAACTACATACCAGAGGATAGTTGCAGAAACCCAGGAAGCAACACTATATTACCCTGGAAGCGACACTATATAGCCCAGGAAGCAACACTATATAGCCCTGGAAGCGACACTATATAACCCAGGAAGCAACACTATATAGCCCTGGAAGCGACACTATATAGCCCAGGAAGCGACACTATATAGCCCAGGAAGCGACACTATATAGCCCAGGAAGCGACACTATATAGCCCAGGAAGCGACACTATATAGCCCAGGAAGCGACACTATATAGCCCAGGAAGCGACACTATATAGCCCAGGAAGCGACACTATATAGCCCAGGAAGCGACACTATATAGCCCAGGAAGCGACACTATATAGCCCAGGAAGCGACACTATATAGCCTAGGAAGCGACACTATATAGCCCAGGAAGCGACACTATATAGCCCAGGAAGCGACACTATATAGCCCAGGAAGCGACACTATATAGCCCAGGAAGCGACACTATATAGCCCAGGAAGCGACACTATATAGCCCAGGAAGCGACACTATATAGCCCAGGAAGCGACACTATATAGCCCAGGAAGCGACACTATATAGCCCTGGAAGCGACACTATATAGCCCTGGAAGCGACACTATATAACCCTGGAAGCGACACTATATAACCCTGGAAGCGACACTATATAGCCCAGGAAGCGACACTATATAGCCCAGGAAGCGACACGATATAGCCCAGGAAGCGACACTATATAACCCTGGAAGCGACACTATATAGCCCAGGAAGCGACACTATATAGCCCAGGAAGCGACACGATATAGCCCAGGAAGCGACACTATATAGCCCAGGAAGCGACACTATATAGCCCAGGAAGCGACACTATATAGCCCAGGAAGCGACACTATATAGCCCAGGAAGCGACACTATATAGCCCAGGAAGCGACACTATATAGCCCAGGAAGCGACACTATATAGCCCAGGAAGCGACACTATATAGCCCAGGAAGCGACACGATATAGCCCTGGAAGCGACACTATATAACCCTGGAAGCGACACGATATAGCCCAGGAAGCGACACGATATAACCCTGGAAGCGACACGATATAGCCCAGGAAGCGACACGATATAACCCTGGAAGCGACACGATATAGCCCAGGAAGCGACACGATATAACCCTGGAAGCGACACGATATAGCCCAGGGAACGATATAACCCGACACGATATAACCCTGGAAGCGACACGATATAGCCCAGGAAGCGACACGATATAGCCCAGGAAGCGACACGATATAGCCCAGGAAGCGACACTATATAGCCCAGGAAGCGACACGATATAGCCCAGGAAGCGACACTATACTAGAATGCTAGAAAATACACGTTGATAATGTGAAAGAATAAGAATATGTCTGGGGGAAGTATATTTATATGTTTATATTGCTTTTATTTTGTTTTAATGAAGTTATTGTAGTTTTTCAGATTCAAGTGAGGAAAATGTCATTATACTGTTTGTTTTTTCTCTCTCTCTCTCTCCATGTACCTTCACTTCCTTCTCTGTCGTTTGCAGCCAATGGACTGAACGGAGTAAGTTCCAACGGAGCTGATTCGCCGAGATCAAAGAAAGAGAAGTCCTCGTAAAATCCCCTCCAACCCCTACCCACCCCAAAAAGACTCCCTTATATCCTGTCCCCCCTCAACCCTCCAACCCCTACCCACCCCAAAAAGACTCCCTTATATCCTGTCCTCCTCAACCCCTCCAACCCCTACCCACCCCAAAAAGACTCCCTTATATCCTGTCCTCCTCAACCCCTCCAACCCCTACCCACCCCAAAAAGACTCCCTTATATCCTGTCCCCCTCAACCCTCCAACCCCTACCCACCCCAAAAGACTCCCTTATATCCTGTCCTCCTCAACCCCTACCCACCCCAAAAAGACTCCCTTATATCCTGTCCTAACCCCTCCAACCCCTAACCCCCTCCAATCCTGTCCCCCTACCCACCCCAAAAGACTCCCTTGTATCCTGTCCCCCTCAACCCCTCCAACCCCTACCCACCCCAAAAAGACTCCCTTATATCCTGTCCCCCTCAACCCCTCCAACCCCTACCCACCCCAAAAAGACTCCCTTATATCCTGTCCCCCTCAACCCCTCCAACCCCTACCCACCCCAAAAGACTCTCCTATATCCTGTCCCCCCCCCTCCAACCCCTACCCACCCCAAAAGGACTCCCTATATCCTGTCCCCCTCAACCCCTCCAACCCCTACCCACCCCAAAAGACTCCCTTATATCCTGTCCCCCTCCAACCCCTACCCACCCCAAAAGACTCTCCTATATCCTGTCCCCTCAACCCCTACCCACCCCAAAAGGACTCCCTATATCCTGTCCCCCTCAACCCCTCCAACCCCTACCCACCCCAAAAGACTCCCTTATATCCTGTCCCCCTCAACCCCTCCAACCCCTACCCACCCCAAAAAGACTCCCTTGTATCCTGTCCCCCTCAACCCCTCCAACCCCTACCCACCCCAAAAAGACTCTCCTATATCCTGTCCCCCTCAACCCCTACCCACCCCAAAAGGACTCCCCTATATCCTGTCCCCCCTCAACCCCTACCCACCCCAAAAGGACTCCCCTATATCCTGTCCCCCTCCAACCCCTACCCACCCCAAAAGGACTCCCCTATATCCTGTCCCCCTCCTCAACCCCTACCCACCCCAAAATGACTCCCCTATATCCTGTCCCCCTCAACCCCTCCCCACCCCAAAAGGACTCCCCTATATCCTGTCCCCTCAACCCCTCCAACCCCAAAAGGACTCCCCTATATCCTGCCCCCTCCAACCCCTACCCACCCCAAAAGACTCCCCTATATCCTGTCCCCCTCAACCCTCCAACCCCAAAAGGACTCCCCTATATCCTGCCCCGCCCTCCAACCCCTACCCACCCCAAAAAGACTCCCCTATATCCTGCCCCCTCAACCCCTACCCACCCCAAAAGACTCCCCTATATCCTGCCCCCTCAACCCCTCCAACCCCTACCCACCCCAAAAGGACTCCCTATATCCTGTCCCCCCTCAACCCCTACCCACCCCAAAAGGACTCCCTATATCCTGTCCCCTCCAACCCCTACCCACCCCAAAAGGACTCTCCTATATCCTGTCCCCCTCAACCCCTCCCCACCCCAAAAGGACTCTCCTATATCCTGTCCCCCCCAAAAGGACTCTCCTATATCCTGTCCCCCTCAACCCCTACCCACCCCAAAAGGACTCTCCTATATCCTGTCCCCCTCAACCCCTACCCACCCCAAAAGGACTCCCCTATATCCTGTCCCCCTCAACCCCTCCCCACCCCAAAAGGACTCCCCTATATCCTGTCCCCCCCCCTCATGCTGCATCCAGTCTTCTCATGCCAGTGCTCTAGCTGTTGTCAACAGCCCAATCCCTAATCCACCCCTAGACCCTATGCCGGGGACCATCAACTAGTTTCAGCCGCAGGCCAAGTTTTTTATTTTCTTGAGCGGATGGTCAGGGGGCCGGAGCATAATGATAAATCATTTGTAGACTGCAAATTGACCGCAAGAAGCCACAAATCGATATAATATTTGACTAAAACATAATAATTTCAAACCTTGTTTACGTTCGTATACAATCACTTTGGAACATATTTCTAAAATTTAAAATGACTTGGAGCTGATTGGCTGGTGTTTCTAGTCTCATGTCCAACACTTAAAAAATACAAATAAAAACGTTTTTAATTTTTTTTGGTCAACTTGGGGAATGGCCAATGGGCTTCCGGTTGGGGAACCCTGGCCCCCCTAAGCACTTCTGGAGATCAAAATGTATTGAATTGGTATAAACAGTATGGTGAAACTTCAACCTAGATCTTATCATCTGAAGGACTACAGCTCCTCCCAGTAGGACTACAAACTCCACAATGCACCTCTGCTTTATCTGCTCCTTGCCAATCTCAAGTGATCCCGATGTTTTTTTTTTCTCCCATTATCGTCACGTGCCATTACTACAGAAAAAGAAAATAATAATAAAAAAATATATATATATATATATAACTTATTTAAGTGCCTATTGATACAGATTGTTTTGTACAGTTTTAAAATTTCAGGAATGATGGAGAAGAAAAAGAAATCAGTGTTTTCAGTTTCTAAAGTCAAACATTTCATATGCCATTTTTTTTCCCTTCCAACATTTTCATTTATCAGACTGTATGACATTCTGTTTCTTTAACAAAAAGGGCTTCTTGAATTCATTCCCATCTGTTTGGAATCACTAGCAGAGAAACTCCATGCACCTGCCTACTTTCCCTCAGTCTGTATCAGAGGTTTAGTTACATCCTTCTTCTTCTCTTTTCCAGTAGTTGAAACGGCTTCATTCCCCCTTGTTTCCTTTCCTTCATCAACACAAGGGTTACTAGACTGGATGGGATTCATTGCTTTCCCACCACAGTGCTTTAACCTACCAGTGTGTGTGTCCCAAATGCCATTCTTATTCCCAATATAGTGCTCCACTTTTGATATAATATAGTGCACCCAATATAGTGCTCCACTTTTGTATTGGTCGTGGTCAAAAGTAGTGCACTACAGAAGGAATGGGGTTCCATCTGAGTCCCAGACATTCTCTCAGGACACTGGCAGTGAGAACGCAGGACAGGGGACAAGGATAGGAAGCCATTCTAGAGAATTTAGAGTTTTAATTTGCTTTTCAAGCCTTTTGTGTTGGTGCTGTAAAAAAAAAACCAGAAAAAAACGGGTCCCTGTTTTAAGTCTCTGTTTAATATGCATCCTTCCAGCCAATGGTAGGATCAGTGGTCACTCTATGTGGAGGGAGGAAGCAATTATTGATGTGCATCCTAAATGACACCCTATTCCATACATACATACATACATACATACATACATACACACACACATACATACATGCATACATACATACATGTATACATACAGACAGACAGACATACATACATACATACATACATGTATACATACATACATGTATACACACATACACACATACATACATACACACATACAGACAGACAGACAGACATGCATGCATGCATACATACATACATACACACACACAACCACACATATATACATATATTAGTGCACTACTTATGACCTCAGCCCATTGTCTCTGTACACTATATAGGGAATAGGGTGCCATGACCACTGCCCATATATATGTGTCATTTGGGATACAACTGTGGAGTTATGTTGTTTTTAGAGATAATCTAGAGTGCCTACCAAGGCACTGACAGGATATGTTCCCTATATCTCTCTTTTCAGATCTACATGAAGGGCTGTGAGCTAAATGGCACCCCATTTCCCTATATAGTGCACTACTTTTTGACTAGGACTCAGGTGTAAAGTAGTGCACTATATAAAGACAATTAGGGTGCCATTGGGGGATGTAGACATTGTATTTATGTCTCCTTTGACCATGTCCACGAGAATAGAATTTTGTTGTTGAAGACATTATGGATAAAGAAATGTTTCGTTGTTCTTTTTTTATGCCCTTTTTATTATATTTTTAACTGAACGTGCCAAATGCTAGTTCTCCTCATGACACAGGGCATAAAACCCACCTTGGCGCTTTACTGTTGTTCAACATGCCCACTCGTTGCCATTAAACATTATTTACACAAAAGAAACGTGTCAAATTGTTATTAAACTAAGATGCTATTTGTAGAAATATAGTGAAGTTATGTAATGTTTGACTGCGATGTGGTTGTCTTATCTATTAGTTGAATGGGGCGGCAGGGTAGCCTAGTGGTTAGAGCGTTGGACTAGTAGCCGGAAGGTTGCAAGTTCAAACCCCTGATCTGACAAGGTCGTTCTGCCCCTGAACAGGCAGTTAACCCACTGTTCCTAGGCCGTCATTGAAAATAAGAATTTTTTCTTAACTGACTTGCCTGGTTAAATAAAGGTAAAAAAAAATGAACTAAGATGCTAAATGACCAAAAATGTAATTATGTGAAAAAACACAAATTATAATGAATTTTACTACCTCAACGATCCCAATGAATACACTTCAGCTAGAGGTGAGGAGACTGGTCGCTGGTCCGATACCTGGGGTCGACTAGGTGAAAAATCTGCCGGTGCCCATTGAGCAAGGCACTCAACCTTAATTGCTCCTGTAAGTTGCTCTATACAGAAGATAGCCCTATTTGGTAAAATATCAAGTCCATATTATGGCAAGAACAGCTCAAATAAGCAAAGAGAAATGAAAATCCATTACTTTTAAGTCTATCTGGAAAATTTCAAGAACTTTGAAAGTTTCTTCAAGTGCTGTCTCAAAAACCATCAAGCGCTATGATGAAACTGGCTCTCATGAGGACCGCCACAGGAAAGGAAGACCCAGAGTTTCCTCTGTTGCAGAGGATAAGTTCATTAGAGTTACCAGCCTCAGATTGCAGGCCAAATAAATGCTTCACAGAGTTCAAGTAACAGACACATCTCAACATCAACTGTTCAGAGGAGGCTGTGTGAATCAGGCCTTCATGGTTGAATTGCTGCAAAGAAACCAATACTAAAGGACACCAATAATAAGAAGAGACTTGCTTGGGCCAAGAAACATGAGCAATGGACATTAGACCGGTGGAAATCTGTCCTTTGGTCTGATGAGTCCAAATGAGAGATTTCTGGTTCCATCCGCCATGTCTTTGTAGGTGAACGGATGATCTCCGCATGTGTGGTTCCAACCGTGAAGCATGGAGGAGGAGGTGTGGGGGTTGTTTGCTGGTGACACTGTCTGTGATTCATATATATATATATATTTTTTTATGCATCCTTTAATTAACCTTTTGTTTAACAAGGCAAGTCAGTTAAGAACAAATTCTTATTTACAATGAAGGCCTACACTGGTTAAACCAAGTCGACGCTGGGCCAATTGTGCGCCGCCCTATGGGACATAATGTCTATAATACTGTAATAAGCTCACTTAATTGCTGTCACAAATTCCAAACTCTTCACATTTGTCTCTGGTCATGGATAGTCAAATTGCTTTGTGTTCTACTTGTAGCCCTGGTTGTCCAGAAAATAACATTGTAAAACACTTAATTGTGAGGTTAAATATAAGGGCACATAAATGAAAGATAATGAAAAGCTGGGTTTCGGGACTGATGGGGTTAAATGAAACAGCTCTGAGATTTAACGATGCGGCTACGAAGGTACTAACGATAAACTTAGTCTTAAAATGCTTTTGGTAAACCAGGCTTGTCATTCCAAAAAAACGCCCCCCCCCCCCCCCCCCCCCCCCCGTGTCACAATGGGATTCCATGAGTTCTAGCTTCCGTTGCTAGGGCTGTCGTTAGAACTTCCAAAACATGATTTGGCATGACAGGCCTTGTATAAGATTGTCAGCTAAATGGACTAAAATGTAAACGTAAAATGTAGAGGTCAAAGTTCATGAGTTGAAACTAGGTTAAAATAATTCTATGCAAGGACCACATGGTGGTGCTATGCTTCACACAAACTGCGTTAAAATATTGATATGCAATTTTACAGTGAACTGAAATATAGAATTTATCCATCTGTGGTTTAAAAAGTCACGTTTTTTTTCTAAAGATCATTGTTAGAATTGTCAGTTATGCAAATTAATTTGTAATTTGTGAGCTATCACAGGAGTTATTAAGGTAACCTAATGTCTTAATATTGTGTATCATATCAAAGGTTTTGAGATTGTTGACAGGACAGAAGACCTCTAGGTTGAAATAATTTCATTAAACAGTTGAAAGCTGATTCAGCGAGAATGTTTGAAGTAGACCAGAACTTTTAGGAGCAGCAGAGGTAACCTACTTAGCCACCGGAGCCGGGAACATTGTTTTCCACTGACAACCATTCCTTTACCCTCATTTCTACACTCGTCCCCTGCAGACCACACTGACGTCTCACATGGAGCCCTATTCCTTACATAGTGCACTACTTTAGACCAGAGCCCTATTCCTTACATAGTGCACTACTTTAGACCAGAGCCCTATTCCTTACATAGTGCACTACTTTAGACCAGAGCCCTATTCCTTACATAGTGCACTACTTTAGACCAGAACCCTATTTCTTACATAGTGCATTACTTTAGACCAGAACCCTATTCCTTACATAGTGCACTACTTTAGACCAGAGCCCTATTCCTTACATAGTGCACTACTTTAGACCAGAGCCCTATTCCTTACATAGTGCACTACTTTAGACCATAGCCCTATGGGTCCTGACCAGAACCCTATTCCTTACATAGTGCACTACTTTAGACCAGAGCACTATGGGTCCTGACCAGAACCTTATGGACCCTGACCAGAACCCTATTCCTTACATAGTGCACTACTTTTGACCAGAGCCCTATGGGTCCTGACCAGAACCCTATTCCTTACATAGTGCACTACTTTTGACTAGAGCCCTATGGGTCCTGACCAGAACCCTATTCCTTACATAGTGCACTACTTTAGACCAGAGCCCTATGGGTCCTGACCAGAACCCTATTCCTTACATAGTGCACTACTTTAGACCAGAGCCCTATGGGTCCTGACCAGAACCCTATGGACCCTCCTGACCAGAACCTTATGGACCCTCCTGACCAGAACCTTATGGACCCTCCTGACCAGAACCTTATGGACCCTCCTGACCAGAACCCTATTCCTTACATAGTGCACTACTTTTGACTAGAGCCCTATGGACCCTGACCAGAACCCTATGGACCCTGACCAGAACCCTATGGACCCTCCTGACCAGAACCTTATGGACCCTCCTGACCAGAACCCTATTCCTTACATAGTGCACTACTTTTGACTAGAGCCCTATGGGTCCTGACCAGAACCCTATGGACCCTGACCAGAACCCTATGGACCCTCCTGACCAGAACCTTATGGACCCTCCTGACCAGAACGTTATGGACCCTCCTGACCAGAACCCTATTCCTTACATAGTGCACTACTTTTGACTAGAGCCCTATGGGTCCTGACCAGAACCTTATGGACCCTGACCAGAACCCTATGGGTCCTGACCAGAACCTTATGGACCCTGACCAGAACCCTATGGGTCCTGACCAGAACCTTATGGACCCTCCTGACCAGAACCCTATGGGTCCTGACCAGAAGCTTATGGACCCTCCTCACCAGAACCCTATGGGTCCTGACCAGAATCTTATGGACCCTCCTGACCAGAACGTTAAGGACCCTCCTGACCAGAACCCTATGGGTCCTGACCAGAACCCTATGGACCCTCCTGACCAGAACCCTATGGGTCCTGACCAGAACCTTAAGGACCCTCCTGACCAGAACCCTATGGACCCTGACCAGAACCCTATGGACCCTCCTGACCAGAACCCTATGGACCCTCCTGACCAGAACCCTATGGACCCTAACCAGAACCCTATGGACCCTAACTAGAACCCTATGGACCCTCCTGACCAGAACCCTATGGACCCTAACCAGAACCCTATGGACCCTCCTGATATCTACCTCAAATACCTTATTATCTATCCTGATGCCTAGTCACTTTACCCTGCCTTCATGTACACATCTACCTCAAATACCTCATTATTATCTATCCTGATGCCTAGTCACTTTACCCTCCTTCATGTACATATCTACGTCAAATACCTTATTATTATTATCTATCCTGATGCCTAGTCACTTTACCCTGCCTTCATGTACATATCTACCTCAAATACCTCATTATTATCTATCCTGATGCCTAGTCACTTTACCCTGCCTTCATGTACATATCTACCTCAAATACCTCATTATTATCTATCCTGATGCCTAGTCACTTTACCCTGCCTTCATGTACATATCTACCTCAAATACCTCATTATTATCTATCCTGATGCCTAGTCACTTTACCCTGCCTTCATGTACATATCTACCTCAAATACCTTATTATTATCTATCCTGATGCCTAGTCACTTTACCCTGCCTTCATGTACATATCTACCTCAAATACCTCATTATTATCTATCCTGATGCCTAGTCACTTTACCCTGCCTTCATGTACATATCTACCTCAAATACCTCATTATTATCTATCCTGATGCCTAGTCACTTTACCCTGCCTTCATGTACATATGTACCTCCAATACCTTATTATTATCTATCCTGATGCCCAGTCACTTTACCCTGCCTTCAGGTACATATCTACCTCGAATACAGTACCTTGTACCTCTGCATATCCAGCGTAGCCTAGTGGTTAGAGCATTTTGCTCTAGTAACCGAAAGGTTGCAAGATCAAATCCCGGAGCTGACAAGGTACAAATTTGTCGTTCTGCCCCTGAACAACGCAGTTAACCCACTGTTCCCCGGTAGGCCGTCATTGTAAAAATAAGAATTTATTGAATTGACTTGCCTAGTAAAATAAAGGTCAAATATTGATCTGGTACTGGTACTCCCTGAGTGTAGCTCCATTCTTGTGTATTTCATTTGGCTTACTTAGGGCTTGTCAGTAAACATTTCACAGTAAAGTATACATCGGTTGCACCTGACAAATGAATAAACAAATGATAACAGATAAATGTCACTTTGATTCGGGATAAACTTAATTAATGACCTATTATTGTTGTTATTGGTCTTATAGAGGCCCTGCATCTCAGTGCAAGAGGCGTCACTACAGTCACAGGTTCGAATCCAGGCTGTATCCCATCCGGCCGTGATTGGGAGTCCCATAGGGCGAGGCACGGACCATTGTCGTCCGGGTTTGGCCCAGCGTCGTCCGGGTTTGGCCCAGCGTCGTCCGGGTTTGGCCCAGCGTCGTCCGGGTTTGGCCCAGCGTCGTCCGGGTTTGGCCCAGCGTCGTCCGGGTTTGGCCCAGCGTCGTCGTCCGGGTTTGGCCCAGCGTCGTCGTCCGGGTTTGGCCCAGCGTCGTCGTCCGGGTTTGGCCCAGCGTCGTCCGGGTTTGGCCGGTGTAGGCCGTCATTGTCAATAATAATTTGTTCTTAACTGACTTGCCTAGTTAAATAAATGTTACATTTCAAATAAACACATGTAAAATGAGTGAGAGGGAACATGAACGTGGCATTTTGTTGGACCGTGACTAACATGTGTATTGTGTGTCTATGACAAAAATAGACATAATCTTGAATTATTGCTCACCTGATCTTCCTATTCATGTTATGAATACTGAGGTAGTATATGTGTTGATTATTAAGTATCATTCAGAGTAATTTATGTCTCTGGGCTGTCGTGTGTGTGTGTGTGTGTGTGTTAGCGTGCGTGCGTGTGTGTGTGTTAGCGTGCGTGTGCGTGTGTGTTAGCGTGCGTGCGTGTGTGTTAGCGTGCGTGTGCGTGTGTTAGCGTGCATGTGTGTGTTAGCGTGTGTGCGTGCGTGTGTGTTAGCGTGTGTGTGTGTGTGTGTTAGCGTGTGTGTGTTAGCGTGTGTGTTAGTGTGTGTGTGTGTGTGTGTGTGTGTGTGTGTTAGCTCACTCTGAGACCATGTCATGAGTCAGGTTCTAGAATTCTCTCTTGGTTCTTTCTGCTTTGTTCAGCTCTTCCCTTCTGCTCCATCCCAAATGGCACTGCATTCCCATGGGGCTTTGGTCAAAAGTAGTGAACTACACAGGCAATATAGGGTGTCATTTGGGACCTAACCAATGATCATTGATGATATGTTTACTCCATGTTACTAATCAAACTATGTACAATCACTATTTATTATAAATAATAAGTTAAAGTACATTGTATATTAATTTCATTCAATGTTCTATTTATGAATGACTTTTATAGAAAAAAAAACATTCTGATGAATAAACTAAAGTGTAATAAGCACCTTTTAGGCCAATAACTCAATTTGTGTTTAGTCTACATGTTAATGTAATTGTTAATAAACAGGTTATAGGTTCAGCAATGTGATAGGCTATGGCTACTGTCACGTTAGCCTATCAAAGAACTATGTATTTGTATCCTATCCTCCCTTGATGAAACTAACTTCACGCTGTTTCTCCTTGCTATATCATACACTGGACAGGTTGTTGCTGCTTGGTTATGTCGAGGCAGGGCAGTGGTCCATACCAGAGAGAGACCCCGCTAATCCAGGTGCTCCTCTCTGTGGTAGTGTGTGTGTATGGTAGTGTGTGTGTGTGTGTGGTAGTGTGTGTGTATGGTAGTGTGTGTGTGTGTGTGGTAGTGTGTGTATGGTAGTGTGTGTGTGTGGTAGTGTGTGTATGGTAGTGTGTGTGTGTGGTAGTGTGTGTATGTGTGTATGGTAGTGTGTGTGTGGTAGTGTGTGTATGGTAGTGGTAGTGTGTGTGTAGTAGTGTGTGTATGGTAGTGGTAGTGTGTGTGTATGGTAGTGTGTGTGTGGTAGTGGTAGTGTGTGTGTGTGTGTGTATGGTAGTGGTAGTGTGTGTGTGGTAGTGGTAGTGTGTGTGTGTGTGTAGTAGTGTGTGTATGGTAGTGGTAGTGTGTGGTAGTGTGTGTATGGTAGTGGTAGTGTGTGTGTGGGGGAAGGCTTGTTAGCGAGATAAACAAGCAGCCAGCCAGCAGCACAGAGCAGTCGGAGGAACATGGCGGCAGCACAGTCAGCTAGCAGTATGTCTGTTTCCCCTCAACGGAAGGTCAGACCGGGTTTAACACACGGGATTTAACACAACACAAGCGACGGCAAGTTACAAGTCGTAAGTACACCTGTGGGCTTTGGTTGTTTTTGCTGTGTGCGTGTGTGTTTTTTTGGTGTGAAATTCGTGCCCACATTTCGTGAGCGATTCAATCTCGGTTGTGTGATGCAGTATTGATTAGCTTGGTTAGCCTGCTATGCGAGGCTGCCGACCACACTGCCAGCTACATGTTATACCTTCACACTTTACTGACTTCCTAAGTTGTTCCCTTGCAATTCTTGGCCCATTTTCACCAGTCGTTTTAAGGGCCTTGGCAGATATACAGTGCTTTTTTTGGTTTGTTTGTTGCATTTGTAACAAATGCATTGTGCACCGGGGAATATGTAGTATTTCTGACTGAACTGAAGTTCACCGATTTCAATCGCGCTGATCTTCCAAGACTAGAAACCATTTATCTATCTACACCAGTGGACACAATGTTTTCAGACACCCTCTCCGTGGCTAGTTAACTGTGTGTTTGGTTGTTCATCCTGAATCACACTTACCTAACTATATAAATGACAAAAGGTAAACTAATTGGTTTCACGTTATTCTCCTTTATATCAGTGACTTTGAAGTCAGCTTTCTTTCTGCACGGCATATGGTTGCTTTAGTTGCAATGTCGCTCGGTGGCAAAGCTGCAACGTTACAACAGCGGTGTGCAACTGACAGACCTCCAGAGAAACACTGATGCTGAGTTCCTCTGGACTCCCACCAAGTCAGTCTAGTGATACATTTTGTGAAATATTCCCCCCTCCTCAGACTGTTTCGTTTTGAAGGAATGTAACAAATTGCTTGTCTTTTCTCTCTCCGTGGGGGGCAGTAAATACCCCCCCTCCTTTTGTTGTCATACACACACAAAATGTTAACCAAAAATGTGCCTTGCTTATTAAATATCAGACTGATTAGCCATGGTAACAGTCCTAAAGGTGCTCGCTGTAAAATAGTCTACCAGTAGATTGAAGAAAAGGATATTTGACTTGACCAGTTGTCAGTGCTTTTGCCGGGATGGTGGTGGAGAACAAATATACACAGTGTTGTTTACTCATCTGTTTTGGCAGGCTCTGTCACTTGTATTTTCCATCTCCTAATGCGTTTCATGTGATCCACAATGTGGAAACATTTTTAAATTTTTTTAATTGAGCGTTTAACTAGGCAAGGCAGTTCAGAACTAATTCTTTTTTACAATTATGGCCCAAACCCGGACGAAGCTGGGCCAATTTATGCGCCGCCCTATAGGACTCCCGGCCGGTTGTGATACAGCCTGGATTCGAACTGAGATCCAGTGCCTTAGACCGCTGCGCCACTTGGGAGCCCCATCAAAATAAGTTGGAAGTGCTTGTGAAATTCGCCGGCTGATCGCAGTGGGACAACTTTAGGCAGTAGTGGGAGAAGTACCCAATTGTCATACTTGAGTAAAAGTATAGATGCCTTAAGAAAGTTACTCAAGTAAAAGTCACCCTGTAAAATACTACTTGAGTAAAAGTATTTTTGTTCTAAATATACTTAAGTATCAAAAGTTAAAGTGTAAATCACCTCAAATTCCTTATATTAAAGCAAAGCAAACTGCACCATTTTCTTGTTTATACATTTTATGGATAGCCAGGTGCACACTCAGACATAATTAACAAATGAAGCATTTGTGTTTAGTGAGTCCTCCAGACCAGAGGCAGTAGGGATGACCAGGGATGTTCTCTTGATAAGTGCGTGAACTGGACCATTTCTGTCCTGCTAAGCATTCAACATGTATCAAGTACTTATTTTTTTTAGGGACGTAGTGGAGTAAAAGTAAATAGTGAATGAAAGTACAAATACTCCCCAAAAAAAACCTACTTAAGTAGTACTTTAAAGGGTTTTTACTTTAGTACTTCAGTGTTTTTACATAAGTAGTACTTCACACCACTGACTTTAGGTCTGTGCTTCGGTTAAGTGTTGTTGACATGTGTGAATTGTGGTATATAACCGATATACAGGCCAGCACACTGAAAGCTGGTCTTAACAACACTATTCTGTAGACATTGTCTCAGATTATGTCCTACATAAGGACCTTAAAAAAAAAAACAGTGGACAACAGGTAAAGTATGGTCAAATGAAGTTTATTCAATATTCTTCCTTGTAATGGGAAGATGCAATGTGTGTAATACATGTTTAAGACGAGAGGAGTCTTCCACTCTCAGAGAGAATGCCTGTTAAAGAAGTAGCGGTCCTTGTACCTAGCATCGAGCATGGTGGCGACACTAAAGAGAGAATGCCTATTAAAGAAGTAGCGGTCCTTGTACCTAGCATCGAGCATGGTGGCGACACAGTAAGGAGGCTCAGAGAGAAAGCCTGTTAAAGAAGTAGCGGTCCTTGTACCTAGCATCCAGCATGGTGGCGACACTAAAGAGAGAATGCCTGTTAAAGAAGTAGCGGTCCTTGTACCTAGCATCCAGCATGGTGGCGACACTGTAAAGACAGAATGCCTGTTAAAGAAGTAGCGGTCCTTGTAGCTAGCATCGAGCATGGTGGCGACACAGTAAGGAGGCTCAGAGAGAAAGCCTGTTAAAGAAGTAGCGGTCCTTGTACCTAGCATCCAGCATGGTGGCGACACTAAAGAGAGAATGCCTGTTAAAGAAGTAGCGGTCCTTGTACCTAGCATCGAGCATGGTGGCGACACTGTAAAGACAGAATGCCTGTTAAAGAAGTAGCGGTCCTTGTACCTAGCATCGAGCATGGTGGCGACACCGTAAAGAGAGAATGCCTGTTAAAGAAGTAGCGGTCCTTGTACCTAGCATCCAGCATGGTGGCGACACTAAAGAGAGAATGCCTGTTAAAGAAGTAGCGGTCCTTGTACCTAGCATCCAGCATGGTGGCGACACAGTAAGGAGGCTCAGAGAGAAAGCCTGTTAAAGAAGTAGCGGTCCTTGTACCTAGCATCCAGCATGGTGGCGACACTAAAGAGAGAATGCCTATTAAAGAAGTAGCGGTCCTTGTACCTAGCATCGAGCATGGTGGCGACACTGTAAAGACAGAATGCCTGTTAAAGAAGTAGCGGTCCTTGTACCTAGCATCGAGCATGGTGGCGACACCGTAAAGAGAGAATGCCTGTTAAAGAAGTAGCGGTCCTTGTACCTAGCATCGAGCATGGTGACGACACAGTAAAGAGAGAATGCCTGTTAAAGAAGTAGTGGTCCTTGTACCTAGCATCGAGCATGGTGGCGACACAGTAAGGAGGCTCAGAGAGAAAGCCTGTTAAAGAAGTAGCGGTCCTTGTACCTAGCATCGAGCATGGTGGCGACACAGTAAGGAGGCTCAGAGGGAAAGCCTGTTAAAGAAGTAGCGGTCCTTGTACCTAGCATCCAGCATGGTGGCGACACCGTAAAGAGAGAATGCCTGTTAAAGAAGTAGCGGTCCTTGTACCTAGCATCGAGCATGGTGGTGACACAGTAAAGAGAGAATGCCTGTTAAAGAAGTAGCGGTCCTTGTACCTAGCATCCAGCATGGTGGCGACACCGTAAAGAGAGAATGCCTGTTAAAGAAGTAGCGGGCCTTGTACCTAGCATCGAACATGGTGGCGACACAGTAAGGAGGCTCAGAGAGAAAGCCTGTTAAAGAAGTAGCGGTCCTTGTACCTAGCATCCAGCATGGTGGCGACACTAAAGAGAGAATGCCTGTTAAAGAAGTAGCGGTCCTTGTACCTAGCATCCAGCATGGTGGCGACACTGTAAAGAGAGAATGCCTGTTAAAGAAGTAGCGGTCCTTGTACCTAGCATCGAGCATGGTGACGACACAGTAAAGAGAGAATGCCTGTTAAAGAAGTAGTGGTCCTTGTACCTAGCATCGAGCATGGTGGCGACACAGTAAGGAGGCTCAGAGAGAAAGCCTGTTAAAGAAGTAGCGGTCCTTGTACCTAGCATCCAGCATGGTGGCGACACCGTAAAGAGAGAATGCCTGTTAAAGAAGTAGCGGTCCTTGTACCTAGCATCGAGCATGGTGGCGACACCGTAAAGAGAGAATGCCTGTTAAAGAAGTAGCGGTCCTTGTACCTAGCATCCAGCATGGTGGCGACACTAAAGAGAGAATGCCTGTTAAAGAAGTAGCGGTCCTTGTACCTAGCATCCAGCATGGTGGCGACACCGTAAAGAGAGAATGCCTGTTAAAGAAGTAGCGGTCCTTGTACCTAGCATCGAGCATGGTGGCGACACTAAAGAGAGAATGCCTGTTAAAGAAGTAGTGGTCCTTGTACCTAGCATCGAACATGGTGGCGACACAGTAAGGAGGCTCAGAGAGAAAGCCTGTTAAAGAAGTAGCGGTCCTTGTACCTAGCATCCAGCATGGTGGCGACACTAAAGAGAGAATGCCTGTTAAAGAAGTAGCGGTCCTTGTACCTAGCATCCAGCATGGTGGCGACACTGTAAAGACAGAATGCCTGTTAAAGAAGTAGCGGTCCTTGTAGCTAGCATCGAGCATGGTGGCGACACAGTAAGGAGGCTCAGAGAGAAAGCCTGTTAAAGAAGTAGCGGTCCTTGTACCTAGCATCCAGCATGGTGGCGACACTAAAGAGAGAATGCCTGTTAAAGAAGTAGCGGTCCTTGTACCTAGCATCGAGCATGGTGGCGACACTGTAAAGACAGAATGCCTGTTAAAGAAGTAGCGGTCCTTGTACCTAGCATCGAGCATGGTGGCGACACCGTAAAGAGAGAATGCCTGTTAAAGAAGTAGCGGTCCTTGTACCTAGCATCCAGCATGGTGGCGACACTAAAGAGAGAATGCCTGTTAAAGAAGTAGCGGTCCTTGTACCTAGCATCCAGCATGGTGGCGACACCGTAAAGAGAGAATGCCTGTTAAAGAAGTAGCGGTCCTTGTACCTAGCATCGAACATGGTGGCGACACAGTAAGGAGGCTCAGAGAGAAAGCCTGTTAAAGAAGTAGCGGTCCTTGTACCTAGCATCCAGCATGGTGGCGACACTAAAGAGAGAATGCCTATTAAAGAAGTAGCGGTCCTTGTACCTAGCATCCAGCATGGTGGCGACACTGTAAAGAGAGAATGCCTGTTAAAGAAGTAGCGGTCCTTGTACCTAGCATCGAGCATGGTGGCGACACTGTAAAGAGAGAATGCCTGTTAAAGAAGTAGCGGTCCTTGTACCTAGCATCGAGCATGGTGGCGACACAGTAAAGAGAGAATGCCTGTTAAAGAAGTAGTGGTCCTTGTACCTAGCATCGAGCATGGTGGCGACACAGTAAGGAGGCTCAGAGAGAAAGCCTGTTAAAGAAGTAGCGGTCCTTGTACCTAGCATCGAGCATGGTGGCGACACAGTAAGGAGGCTCAGAGAGAAAGCCTGTTAAAGAAGTAGCGGTCCTTGTACCTAGCATCCAGCATGGTGGCGACACTAAAGAGAGAATGCCTGTTAAAGAAGTAGCGGTCCTTGTACCTAGCATCCAGCATGGTGGCGACACTAAAGAGAGAATGCCTGTTAAAGAAGTAGCGGTCCTTGTACCTAGCATCGAGCATGGTGGCGACACCGTAAGCATCCAGCAGAATGCCTGTTAAAGAAGTAGCGGTCCTTGTACCTAGCATCGAGCATGGTGGCGACACAGTAAGAGGCTCAGAGAAAGCCTGTGTTAAAGAAGTAGCGGTCCTTGTACCTAGCATCCAGCATGGTGGCGACACTAAAGAGAGAATGCCTATTAAAGAAGTAGCGGTCCTTGTACCTAGCATCCAGCATGGTGGCGACACTGTAAAGAGAGAATGCCTGTTAAAGAAGTAGCGGTCCTTGTACCTAGCATCGAGCATGGTGGCGACACAGTAAGGAGGCTCAGAGAGAAAGCCTGTTAAAGAAGTAGCGGTCCTTGTACCTAGCATCCAGCATGGTGGCGACACTAAAGAGAGAATGCCTGTTAAAGAAGTAGCGGTCCTTGTACCTAGCATCCAGCATGGTGGCGACACTAAAGAGAGAATGCCTGTTAAAGAAGTAGCGGTCCTTGTACCTAGCATCGAGCATGGTGGCGACACCGTAAAGAGAGAATGCCTGTTAAAGAAGTAGCGGTCCTTGTACCTAGCATCGAACATGGTGGCGACACAGTAAGGAGGCTCAGAGAGAAAGCCTGTTAAAGAAGTAGCGGTCCTTGTACCTAGCATCCAGCATGGTGGCGACACTAAAGAGAGAATGCCTATTAAAGAAGTAGCGGTCCTTGTACCTAGCATCCAGCATGGTGGCGACACTGTAAAGAGAGAATGCCTGTTAAAGAAGTAGCGGTCCTTGTACCTAGCATCGAGCATGGTGGCGACACTAAAGAGAGAAAGCCTGTTAAAGAAGTAGCGGTCCTTGTACCTAGCATCCAGCATGGTGGCGACACTAAAGAGAGAATGCCTGTTAAAGAAGTAGCGGTCCTTGTACCTAGCATCCAGCATGGTGGCGACACTAAAGAGAGAATGCCTGTTAAAGAAGTAGCGGTCCTTGTACCTAGCATCGAACATGGTGGCGACACAGTAAGGAGGCTCAGAGAGAAAGCCTGTTAAAGAAGTAGTGGTCCTTGTACCTAGCATCCAGCATGGTGGCGACACTAAAGAGAGAATGCCTATTAAAGAAGTAGCGGTCCTTGTACCTAGCATCCAGCATGGTGGCGACACTGTAAAGAGAGAATGCCTGTTAAAGAAGTAGCGGTCCTTGTACCTAGCATCGAGCATGGTGGCGACACAGTAAGGAGGCTCAGAGAGAAAGCCTGTTAAAGAAGTAGCGGTCCTTGTACCTAGCATCCAGCATGGTGGCGACACTAAAGAGAGAATGCCTGTTAAAGAAGTAGCGGTCCTTGTACCTAGCATCGAACATGGTGGTGACACCGTAAAGAGAGAATGCCAATGAATCGCTTTTTCACAGTGTTGGTGGTTTTGTTGATCAGGCTTTTCAATGCCATGACAGTCTGCTGCAGACACAGTCGATCCGTTTATTTCTCCAGTCAGTTGTTTGAATGGAGCTAGTTGGTGTTCTCATGTTCACAACATGTTCTCAAAATGCCATTGAAATGGCAGCAGTGGTATGACAACCAGCACATTCATGAGCATGAAATACGACTTTCCTCAGTACGAGATACTTGTCGACCCACTCTTCCTCCGAAGAGGAGAGGCGAGAAGGATCGGAGGACCAATATGAGGCGTGGTTAAAGTTCATGGTTCTTTACCATAACGCAACGTTAACTATTCATGAAAATCGCAAATGAAATGAAATAAATATATTAGCTCTCAAGCTTAGCCTTTTGTTAACAACACTCATCTCAGATTTTCAAAATATGCTTTTGAACCATAGCTAAACAAGCATTTGTGTAACAGTATTGATAGCTAGCATAGCATTAAGCCTAGTATTCAGCATGCAACATTTTCACAAAAACAAGAAAAGCATTCAAATAAAATAATTTACCTTTGAAGAACTTCAGATGTTTTCAATGAGAAGACTCTGTTAGATAGCAAATGTTCAGTTTTTCCAAAAATATTATTTGTGTAGGACAAATCGCTCCGTTTTGTTCATCAGATTTGGGTAAGAAAAAAATCCGAAAATTAAGTCATTACAACGCAAACTTTTTTCCAAATTAACTCCATAATATCGACAGAAACATGGCAAACGATGTTTAGAATCAATCCTCAAGATGTTTTTCACATATCTATCGATGATAAATCATTCGTGGCAGTTGACTTTCTCCTCTGAAGAAATGGAAACGCGCATGGAGCTGGAGATTACGCAATAATTTCGACGGAGGACACCGGGCGGACACCTGGTAAATGTAGTCTCGTATGGGCAATCTTCCATTGATATGCCTACAAATACGTCACAATGCTGCAGACACCTTGGGGAAACGACAGAAAGTGCAGGCTCATTCCTGGCGCATTCACAGCCATATAAGGAGACATTGGAACACAGCGCATTCAAAATCTGGACCATTTCCTGTATGAAATTTCATCTTGGTTTCGCCTGTAGCATTAGTTCTGGGGCACTCACAGATAATATCTTTGCAGTTTTGGAAACGTCAGAGTTTCTTTCCAAAGCTGTCAATTACATGCATAGTCGAGCATCTTTTCGTGACAAAATATCTTGTTTAAAACGGGAACGTTTTTTTCATCCTAAAATTAAAAGAGCGCCCCCTATCTCGAAGAAATTAATCAGAGAAACTACATGAACAGAATACAAAACAATAAACGTGAAAACCCGAAAACAGTCCCGTGTGGCACAAACACTGACACAGGAGACAACCACCCACCAAATACCCAAAGAATATGGCTGCCTAAATATGGTTCCCAGTCAGAGACAACGATATACACCTGCCTCTGATTGAGAACCACTCTAGGCAACCATAGACTTACCTAGACAACTACACTGAACACAACCCCATAAATCTAATAAACCCCTAGACAAGGCGAAACACAATAAATCACCCATGTCACACCCTGGTCTAAACAAAATAATAAAGAAAACGCAGATAACTAAGGCCAGGGCGTGACAACGACAGAGAACTGTTGATTGAAATCCATTATATTGGCGTTAGTGGATTTCTCCTTTTGAGTTGTCTCGCTGAAATTTTCGTACTCTTTCAAATGACTGCTTGACTTGTTGACTGCTCGATCCACACAGCAGACATTGTGGGCGAGGTTAGGAATGCTGCGTTGCACGTGTAGCGCCAAATATTACATTTATATTTATATAACATATTACGTTATATAGGTATTATATATTATATAGGTATTATATATTATATATATTATATAGGTATTATATATTATATAGGTATTATATATTATATAGGTATTATATATTATATATATTATGTAGGTATTATATATTATATATATTATAGGTATTATATATTATATATATTATGTAGATAGTATATATTATATAGATATTATATATTATATATATTATAGGTATTATATATGATATATATTATAGGTATTATATATTATATAGGTATTATATATATATTATGTAGGTATTATATATTATATATATTATGTAGGTATTATACATTACATATATTATGTAGGTATTATATATTATGTAGGTATTATATATTATGTAGGTATTATATATTATATATATTATATAGGTGTTATATATATTATATAGGTATTATATATTATATAGGTATTATATAGGTATTATATATTATATATATTATATATATATTATATAGGTATTATATATATATTATATATTATATATATTATGTAGGTATTATATATTATGTAGGTATTATATATTATATATATTATGTAGGTATTATATATTATATAGGTATTATATATTATATATATTATGTAGGTATTATATATTATATATATATTAATATAATATATATAGGTATTATATATTATAGGTATTATATAGATATTATATAGGTATTATATATTATATATATTATATATTATATAGGTATTATATATTATATATTATATAGGTATTATATATTATATATATTATATATTATATAGGTATTATATATATTATATATATTATATATTATATAGGTATTATATATTATATATATTATATATATAGGTATTATATATTATATATATTATTATATATATTATATATTATTATATTATATATATTATATAGGTATTATATATTATATATATTATATAGCTATTCACGGTAGTGTTGACATCGTTTTTTAACATCGGAGGTAAGCTAGACATCGGGCCGATACCGATGTTGGCATTTTTAGCTAATTTCGTCCGATTCCGATATGTTCATCGATATATCGTGCATCCCTAGTGCGTAGGTGATTAGATGTTGAAATAGTGGAGGCAGCGCTTGTTTTCTTTGCGACTTGTGGTAACTCTCCTTGGTTCTAAATCAGTAGTTGTTTAGCAGTCCGAAATTGTGGGAAACATTTACGTGCTTGACCGCGCTGTAGGTCATGTAACTGTTTGCTACGTTCATGTTTTGAGGAATTCACTGCACAGAGGTCGCTCTCCGGTTTTGTGATGAAACAAAGGTGTGGTTGAATTTATTCTGCCACTGTGTCATTCTTATTGTCTCGACCCTTTAGGTCTATATATCACGGTGTCAAGGTACATGAATTAACAGGTTATGGAGAACACAACACAATTTATCACAACACACAGGATATGTTATGGCTTTGTCTCCGTTGGCTTGGCCAGTGATAAAAAAAAATAAACAAATGTTTTACCCTGTTTCACTGCTACTGCATATCTTTCATATCAGCAATTAATATTTATTAACGAAGGTTAAATTACTACACACATTTTTTTTGGGGGGGATAGGGTTCCCACATGGCCATTTTTCCATGTTTTCAGCGCTTGTTTTATTTAACTAGGCAAGTCAGTTAACAGTGTTTTACCGTGTTTTTAAAAAGGACTGCAGCCGACAGTATTTTTCAGTGGCAAAGTATTGTTTACTTTCGTTTACACACAGGGCTCTCGAGAGGCGCAGCGGTCTGAGGCACTGCATCTCATTGCTAGAGGCGTCACTAGAGGCCCTGGTTCAGCGGTCTGAGGCACTGCATCTCATTGCTAGAGGCGTCACTAGAGGCCCTGGTTCAGCGGTCTGAGGCACTGCATCTCATTGCTAGAGGCGTCACTAGAGGCCCTGGTTCAGCGGTCTGAGGCACTGCATCTCATTGCTAGAGGCGTCACTAGAGGCCCTGGTTCAGCGGTCTGAGGCACTGCATCTCATTGCTAGAGGCGTCACTAGAGGCCCTGGTTCAGCGGTCTGAGGCACTGCATCTCATTGCTAGAGGCGTCACTAGAGGCCCTGGTTCAGCGGTCTGAGGCACTGCATCTCATTGCTAGAGGCGTCACTAGAGGCCCTGGTTCAATTTCAGGCTGTATCACAACCGGTGTTGATTGGGAGTCCCATTGGGGCGGCGCACAATTGGCCCAGTGTCGTCCGGGTTTGGCCGATGTAGGCCGTCATCTGATTTACAATGACGGCCTACACCCACCAATACTTTTGTCACTGAAAAATACTGTCGGCTGAAGTCCTTTTAAAAACACAGTAAAACACCGAGCAGTAAGTGTATGTTTTGCATTTGTGAAATTATTTTGATGTGAAATGAAGGATGTTTCTAGAACCGTGTCGCGCAATTGAGAACCGAGGCACGTTTTAGATGGAGTATTTGTCTGTTTTTGGCTTCCAGAGACAATTCACCTTTAAACAGAACATGTAAGGTCCTTGGCCTAGAAAGGGTAACGTTAGGCTCCTCTAGTCCATTACTGGGCTAGGTATGGGTAAAAAAAAAACATGGCTAATTAAAATCCACCTAGTCATGATTCCTGCATTTTCCCAGACCCTGTAACCAAAATACAGGTATCAGAGTCTGTGTGAATGGTTCTCTGTCCCCCCCCCCCCCCCCTCCAGGTAAATTCATTAACACCTCTCTAATTTGAAATGCAAACAGCCCCCTGTTCATTTAACGACCCCCCCCCTCTCCACCACACCTTCCAATTTGCCAGTTAATCACTGATTTGAATAAAAAGGGGCTGACCTGCAAGGTAAGTGGTCCAATACTAGGTCTGTTTAATAGAGGGTCGTATAAACTTTGCTTTATATATATATATATATGAGAGAGAGATTTTTCTTACAGGTAACATTACCATATCTTCTGTCTGAAATGGGTACAAGGGAGTCAATAGTACTATGTACATTTTAGGAGGATGAAGCGGGTTTTCGAAAGACCGATTTTTACAATCTACCCCCGGCGAGGGTGTGTTGTTATAGTGACAGTGGTGTTGTTATAGTAACAGTGGTGGATGTTCTCTCACTGAACCTGTTTTACATCCTGGGCTGATTTTACATGGTACTGGGCACACCTCCCCTTTTCACGGAGTTGTGCAATTTCATATTATTGATGGTTTTTTGTGTTGGCTGCTGAGTCGGCCTACTTTCCATGTTTTATATGAGACACTAGCCTCATATGAATCCTTAGTATTGATTTTAATGAACATATCTGTAAGGTCCCTCAGTCGATCGGTGAATTTCATACACAGATTCAACCACAAAGACCAGGGAGGTTTTCCATTGCCTTGCAAAGAAGGGCACCTATTGGTAGATGGAGAAAAATCAAATCAAACAGACATTTAATATCCCTTTGAGCATGGTGAAGTTATTAATTACACTTTGGAATGGTATCTCAATACACCCAGTCACTACAATGATACAGGCTTCCTTCCTAACTCAGTTGCCGGAGAGGAAGGAAACCAATCAGAGATTTTCACCATGAGGCCAATGAGAACTTTAAAACGGTTACAGAGTTTAATGTCTGTGATTGGAGACAACTGAGGATGGATCAACAACATTGTAGTTTCTCCACAATACTAACCTAAATGACAGAGTGAAAAGAAAGAAGCAAGTACATAATGAATTTGGAAACTCATTTAACAACAGATTTACTACACGGAACAACAAATAGTAAAAAACAATGATCTAAATGAAATTTTCTGAATCGTCTATCCTATATCTGAGAAATAGAATATCTATATCTCACTGGTAGCATCACCCACCTGTAGCACGCGCTCCAGCAGGTATATCTGAGAAATAGAAGAAAGATCAGGATGATCTGAAGATTTTAATATATATTTTTTTAACATGAATTTAACCCCTTATTTTAGTGCCTAAAATATCTCCATAAATACTTCCATTATTTTTTATTTTTTTAAACTGTCACCGGGAACTTGTGGGGCTTGATGAGGTCATATTGGTGTCCAAACTGTTCAGACACGACACGCAGAGGCTGTACCGACTTCAGACACGAGGCCTGTGAAGCTTGTAGGGGTCGTAGAGCAAAACGAAGAACGCCGTTGTATTCGCGAGAGTCATAATAGTTATATATATATATATATATATATATATATATATATATATATATATATTTTTTTTTGTTTTTTTAGGCCAAACTGTTCGGATGCTACAGATGTTTTCGTGAGATTATTTTGGGGGATGTCTCATGCTCTAGGTTCTCCCACCTTTTCACCGCAGATGTGGAAGGGCGATATCGGCAGATGTTGTGGTTTGAGACACAGCCCATGCAGAAACCCCACAGAGTATCTCTCTCTACCTTAAACAGACAGACTTTTGATGGGGATTTTTTAGTATTATCTTAATTAGGTTCCCGCTGGAGCTGCGGACATTGTAGGAGAAGGGTTAAGGAGAAGGTTTAAGGACTGGGGAGTTTTTCAGGATAAAAAAAATCTACTGAATGGAGCTAAGCACAGGCAAAATTCTAGAGGGAAACCTGATTCATTCAAAGTAATAACGGGAGCTCAGATGTTGTCTCTCAGTGAATGAACGTTTTCTGACGTGAACTACACTTCTGCTTTGCTCACAGTCACCATGACTACGTCCCAAACGGCACCCTATTCCCTAAGTAGTGCACTACTGGCACCCTATTCCCTACGTAGTGCACTAATTAAGACCAGGGACCGTAGGGAATAGGGTGCCATTTGTAATGCAGACACTGACTTCTCATCAGCGATGGGGTAGTCGCTGTGGGCTCAGTTATGGGTAGCGAGAGGGGAAACTGTGGGGATGGGATTTATATCAGTACGTTTAATGGCTTTTTGTCATCAAATGTCGTCAATGCTTTTCAGCAACGTGTAATAGGCTATTGGTTGATGGATTTGTGCCTGTATTTGGTTTGATACTAATCGAACAAAGCTCTCTAGCTAATAAGGACATTAGTGTTTTTGTGCACTTTTCAACTTTTGAAATGCGTCAATGTTTTCTGAGAGCGTTCTCACCCTGGGTCGTATTCATTAGTGCAAACCGTAGCAAAACGCTGTACTGTGTGAGTACGGCCCAGGGACTCCACGCTGTGCTGTGTGAGTACGGCCCAGGGACTCCACACTGTGTGAGTACGGCCCAGGGACTCCACACTGTGTGAGTACAGCCCAGGGACTCCACACTGTGTGAGTACAGCCCAGGGACTCCACACTGTGCTGTGTGAGTACGGCCCAGGGACTCCACCCTGCTCTGTGTGAGTACGGCCCAGGGACTCCACGCTGCGCTGTGTGAGTACGGCCCAGGGACTCCACGCTGCGCTGTGTGAGTCCGGCCCAGGGACTCCACGCTGTGCTGTGTGAGTACGGCCCAGGGACTCCACGCTGTGCTGTGTGAGTACGGCCCAGGGACTCCACGCTGTGCTGTGTGAGTACGGCCCAGGGACTCCACGCTGTGCTGTGTGAGTACGGCCCAGGGACTCCACACTGTGCTGTGTGAGTACGGCCCAGGGACTCCACACTGTGTGAGTACGGCCCAGGGACTCCGTGCTGTGTGAGTCCGGCCCAGGGACTCCACGCTGTGTGAGTACGGCCTAGGGACTCCACACTGTGCTGTGTGAGTACGGCCTAGGGACTCCACACTGTGCTGTGTGAGTACGGCCCAGGGACTCCACACTGTGTGAGTACAGCCCAGGGACTCCACACTGTGTGAGTACAGCCCAGGGACTCCACACTGTGCTGTGTGAGTACGGCCTAGGGACTCCACACTGTGCTGTGTGAGTACGGCCCAGGGACTCCACACTGTGTGAGTACGGCCCAGGGACTCCACGCTGTGTGAGTACGGCCCAGGGACTCCACACTGTGTGAGTACAGCCCAGGGACTCCACGCTGTGCTGTGTGAGTACGGCCCAGGGACTCTACGCTGCGCTGTGTGAGTACGGCCCAGGGACTCCACGCTGTGCTGTGTGAGTCCGGCCCAGGGACTCCACGCTGTGCTGTGTGAGTCCGGCCCAGGGACTCCACGCTGTGCTGTGTGAGTACGGCCCAGGGACTCCGTGCTGTGCTGTGTGAGTACGGCCTAGGGACTCCACGCTGTGCTGTGTGAGTACGGCCCAGGGACTCCACACTGTGTGAGTACGGCCCAGGGACTCCACGCTGTGCTGTGTGAGTCCGGCCCAGGGACTCTACGCTGTGCTGTGTGAGTACGGCCTAGGGACTCCACGCTGTGCGAGTACGGCCCAGGGACTCCACACTGTGTGAGTACGGCCCAGGGACTCCATGCTGTGCTGTGTGAGTCCGGCCCAGGGACTCCACGCTGTGTGAGTACGGCCTAGGGACTCCACACTGTGCTGTGTGAGTACGGCCCAGGGACTCCACACTGTGCTGTGTGATTACGGCCCAGGGACCCCACACTGTGCTGTGTGAGTACGGCCCAGGGACTCCACACTGTGTGAGTACGGCCCAGGGACTCCACACTGTGTGAGTACGGCCCAGGGACTCCACGCTGCGCTGTGTGAGTACAGCCCAGGGACTCCACGCTGCGCTGTGTGAGTACGGCCCTGGGACTCCACGCTGCGCTGTGTGAGTACGGCCCAGGGACTCCACGCTGTGCTGTGTGAGTACGGCCCAGGGACTCCACGCTGTGCTGTGTGAGTACGGCCCAGGGACTCCACACTGTGTGAGTACGGCCCAGGGACTCCACACTGTGTGAGTACGGCCCAGGGACTCCACGCTGTGCTGTGTGAGTCCGGCCCAGGGACTCTACGCTGTGCTGTGTGAGTACGGCCTAGGGACTCCACGCTGTGCGAGTACGGCCCAGGGACTCCACACTGTGTGAGTACGGCCCAGGGACTCCATGCTGTGCTGTGTGAGTCCGGCCCAGGGACTCCACGCTGTGTGAGTACGGCCCAGGGACTCCACACTGTGCTGTGTGAGTACGGCCCAGGGACTCCACACTGTGCTGTGTGAGTACGGCCCAGGGACTCCACACTGTGCTGTGTGAGTACGGCCCAGGGACTCCACACTGTGCTGTGTGAGTACGGCCCAGGGACTCCACACTGTGTGAGTACGGCCCAGGGACTCCACACTGTGTGAGTACGGCCCAGGGACTCCATGCTGCGCTGTGTGAGTACGGCCCAGGGACTCCACGCTGCGCTGTGTGAGTACGGCCCAGGGACTCCACGCTGTGCTGTGTGAGTACGGCCCAGGGACTCCACGCTGTGCTGTGTGAGTACGGCCCAGGGACTCCACACTGTGTGAGTACGGCCCAGGGACTCCACGCTGCGCTGTGTGAGTACGGCCCAGGGACTCCACCCTGCGCTGTGTGAGTACGGCCCAGGGACTCCACACTGCGCTGTGTGAGTACGGCCCAGGGACTCCACCCTGCGCTGTGTGAGTACGGCCCAGGGACTCCACCCTGCGCTGTGTGAGTACGGCCCAGGGACTCCACGCTGTGCTGTGTGAGTACGGCCCAGGGACTCCACGCTGTGTGAGTACGGCCCAGGGACTCCACACTGTGCTGTGTGAGTACGGCCCAGGGACTCCACACTGTGTTAGTACGGCCCAGGGACTCCACGCTGTGCTGTGTGAGAACGGCCCAGGGACTCCACACTGTGTGAGTACGGCCCAGGGACTCCACACTGTGTGAGTACGGCCCAGGGACTCCACGCTGTGCTGTGTGAGTACGGCCCAGGGACTCCACGCTGTGCTGTGTGAGTACGGCCCAGGGACTCCACGCTGTGCTGTGTGAGTACGGCCCAGGGACTCCACCCTGTGCTGTGTGAGTACGGCCCAGGGACTCCACGCTGTGCTGTGTGAGTACGGCCCAGGGACTCCACGCTGTGCTGTGTGAGTACGGCCCAGGGACTCCACGCTGTGCTGTGTGAGTACGGCCCAGGGACTCCACGCTGTGCTGTGTGAGTACGGCCCAGGGACTCCACCCTGTGTGAGTACGGCCCAGGGACTCCACGCTGTGCTGTGTGAGTACGGCCCAGGGACTCCACGCTGTGCTGTGTGAGTACGGCCCAGGGACTCCACGCTGTGCTGTGTGAGTACGGCCCAGGGACTCCACGCTGTGCTGTGTGAGTACGGCCCAGGGACTCCACGCTGTGCTGTGTGAGTACGGCCCAGGGACTCCACGCGCGGCCCAGGGTGCTGTGTGAGTACGGCCCAGGGACTCCACGCTGTGTGAGTACGGCCCAGGGACTCCACGCTGTGTGAGTACGGCCCAGGGACTCCACGCTGTGCCCAGGGACTCCACACTGTGTGAGTACGGCCCAGGGACTCCACGCTGTGCACGCCAGGGTGCTGTGTGAGTACGGCCCAGGGACTCCACGCTGTGCTGTGTGAGTACGGCCCAGGGACTCCACGCTGTGCTGTGTGAGTACGGCCCAGGGACTCCACGCTGTGCTGTGTGAGTACGGCCCAGGGACTCCACCCTGTGTGAGTACGGACCAGGGACTCCACGCTGTGTGAGTACGGCCCAGGGACTCCACACTGCGCTGTGTGAGTACGGCCCAGGGACTCCACACTGTGTGAGTACGGCCCAGGGACTCCATGCTGTGCTGTGTGAGTACGGCCCAGGGACTCCACGCTGTGCTGTGTGAGTACGGCCCAGGGACTCCACGCTGTGCTGTGTGAGTACGGCCCAGGGACTCCACGCTGTGCTGTGTGAGTACGGCCCAGGGACTCCACGCTGTGCTGTGTGAGTACGGCCCAGGGACTCCGTGCTGTGTGAGTACGGCCCAGGGACTCCACGCTGTGCTGTGTGAGTACGGCCCAGGGACTCCACTCTGTGTGAGTACGGCCCAGGGACTCCACGCTGTGCTGTGTGAGTACGGCCCAGGGACTCCACACTGTGTGAGTACAGCCCAGGGACTCCACGCTGTGCTGTGTGAGTACGGCCCAGGGACTCTACGCTGCGCTGTGTGAGTACGGCCCAGGGACTCCACGCTGCGCTGTGTGAGTCCGGCCCAGGGACTCCACACTGTGCTGTGTGAGTACGGCCCAGGGACTCCGTGCTGTGCTGTGTGAGTACGGCCTAGGGACTCCACGCTGTGCTGTGTGAGTACGGCCCAGGGACTCCACACTGTGTGAGTACGGCCCAGGGACTCCACGCTGTGCTGTGTGAGTACGGCCCAGGGACTCCACACTGCGCTGTGTGAGTACGGCCCAGGGACTCCACACTGTGTGAGTACGGCCCAGGGACTCCATGCTGTGCTGTGTGAGTACGGCCCAGGGACTCCATACTGTGTGAGTACGGCCCAGGGACTCCACGCTGTGTGAGTACGGCCCAGGGACTCCATGCTGTGTGAGTACGGCCCAGGGACTCCACGCTGTGTGAGTACGGCCCAGGGACTCCACACTGTGTGAGTACCGCCCAGGGACTCCACGCTGTGCTGTGTGAGCACGGCCCAGGGACTCCACACTGTGTGAGTACCGCCCAGGGACTCCACGCTGTGCTGTGCTGTGTGAGTACGGCCCAGGGACTCAGCGTAGATTTTGTTTCTCAGTGAATGAATGTTTTCTGAGGTGAACTACACTTCTGCTTTGCTCACAGTCACCATGACTACGTCCCAAACGGCACCCTATTCCCTACGTAGTGCACTACTGGCACCCTATTCCCTACGTAGTGCACTAATTAAGACCAGGAACCGTAGGGAATAGGGTGCCATTTGTAATGCAGACACTGACTTCTCATCAGCGATGGGGTAGTCGCTGTGGGCTCAGTTATGGGTAGCGAGAGGGGAAACTGTGGGGATGGGATTTATATCAGTACGTTCAATGGCTTTTTGTCATCAAATGTCGTCAATGCTTTTCAGCAACGTGTAATAGGCTATTGGTTGATGGATTTGTGCCTGTATTTGGTTTGATACTAATCGAACAAAGCTCTCTAGCTAATAAGGACATTAGTGTTTTTGTGCACTTTTCAACTTTTGAAATGCGTCAATGTTTTCTGAGAGCGTTCTCACCCTGGGTCGTATTCATTAGTGCAAACCGTAGCAAAACGCTGTGCTGTGTGAGTACCGCCCAGGGACTGTACTGTAAGCCAGCGGAGACAGACAGCCAGTTGTTGTCAGTGAATGTCATGTGTATCAGACCTGCAGTGCTCCTCTAGAATCTCTGTCCCTAATATGTCCCACACACACACACACACACACACACACACACACACACACACACACACACACACACACACACACACACACACACCTAATGCTGGAACGCTGCCTGCCTGTGGAACCAGTCAGACTGTCTCTGTTACATCTCTCTCTCTCTCTCTCGCGGTCTCTCTCTCGCGGTCTCTCTCTCTCTCTCTCTCTGTCTCTCTCTCTCTCTCTCTCTGTCTGTCTCTCTCTCTCTCTCTCTCGCGGTCTCTCTCTCTCTCTCTCGCGGTCTCTCTCTCTCTCTGTCTGTCTCTCTCTCTCTCTCTCTGTCTGTCTCTCTCTCACTCTCTCTTCCTCTGTTACATCACTCTCTCTCTCGATCCACCTGATGTCACACCAGACGTGTGTGTCACGCTCAGGGCCAACCGTCAACCCGGGGTCTTCTAAGGCCAAGACACTTCAGCTCTTAAGAAAGCAGGATGTCAACTTGTTAAAACAATGGAAAGTAAGTGGAGAGGCTTGAACACGGTAGGATATCTATCTATATCTATCTATATCTATATCTATCTATCTATCTATCTATATCTATATCTATATCTATCTATATCTCTATATCTATCTATCTATCTCTATCTATCTATATCTCTATCTAGCTCTATCTATCTATCTCTATTGAAATCAATGGAAAGTAAGTGGAGAGGCTTGAACACGGTAGGATATCTAGCGAAGCTCTTGGTTCTCTGTGTGACATTTTTTATGTTCATATAGAGCGTTTTTATTGGTGGGGATATGTAAATGACGCCAGCCCTTGAGGTTATGGACAGGGGGCTGGATTCGCTACACCTGGCCTGTTACGATGTTGTAGTATCACCTTACAATACAAACACCTAATACATTATAATGCTATAGGCCAGTTTTATAACCTACACTTGAAGTTGGAAGTTTACAAACGCCTGAAGGTACCGCTTTCATCTACACAAACAATAGTACGCAAGTATAAACACCATGGGACCACGCAGCCATCATACCGCTCAGGAAGGAGATGTGT
Organism: Oncorhynchus nerka; assembly: GCF_034236695.1. Lineage (NCBI taxonomy): Eukaryota > Metazoa > Chordata > Actinopteri > Salmoniformes > Salmonidae > Oncorhynchus > Oncorhynchus nerka. Next base: position 6,795,617 of record NC_088417.1, read on the forward strand.
TCTGTCTCCTAGAGATTCATGTATTTTGGTGCGAAATGTGCAAATCAATCCCAGAACAGCAAATGCTGGAGGAAACAGGTACTATAGTATCTATATGCACAGTAAAACGAGTCCTATATACATAACCTGAAAGGCCACTCAGCAATGAAGAAACCACTGCTCCAAAACCGCCATTAAAAAAGACAGAGTACGGTTTGCAACTGCACATGGGGACAAAGATCGTACTTTTGGGAGAAATGTCCTCTGGTCTGATGAAACAAAAATATAACTGTTTGGCCAAAATGACCATTGTTATGTTTGGATGAAAAAGGGGGAGGCTTGCAAGCCGAAGAACACCATCCCAACCGTGAAGCACGGGGGTGGCAGCATCATGTTGTGGGGGTGCTTTGCTGCAGGAGGGACTGGTGCACTTCACAAAATAGATGGCATCATGAGGATGGAAAATTATGTGGATATATTGAAGCAACATCTCAAGACATCAGTCAGGAAGTTAAAGCTTGGTCGTAAATGGGTCTTCCAAATGGACATTGACCCCAAGCATACTTCCAACGTTGTGGCAAAATGGCTTAAGGACAACAAAGTCAAGGTATTGGAGAGGCCATCACAAAGCCCTGACCTCAATCCTATAGAAAATTTGTTGGCAATACTGAAAAAAGCGTGTGCGAGCAAGGAGGCCTACAAACCTGACTCTGTCAGGAAGAATGGGCCAAAATTCACCCAACTTATTGTGGGAAGCTTGTGAAAGGCTACCCAAAATGTTTGAACCAAGTTAAACAATTTAAAGGCAATGCTACCAAATACTAATTGAGTGAATGTAAACCTCTGACCCACTGAGAATGTGAAATAAAAGCTTGAAATAAATCATTCTCTCTACTAACATTTCACATTCTTAGGATAACCACTATTTTAACTGACTTTTAAGACAGGGAATTTTTACTAGGATGTGAAAAATGTAGTTTAAATATATTTGGCTAAGGTGTATGTAAACTTCAGACTTCGACACCTTGAGCCCCAATGCATTATTATAGTTATTATTATAGTGCAAACTATTTCAATTCATTGTTGCTTTGCTTTCATTACATGATTTGCAAAAAAAAGAATTGCAATGAATGTATGGTGCTGTGGTTTTATATGTTTGTCTTGTCTTTGTCTCAGCATGCTGGATTCAGGATGGGGTTACTCAATGATCCATGGGTGGATTTTGTGCCTGCGTTTGGCATTGGTTTTGGCTCACTGTGTGTGTGACTAGTGTGCAGGGACGATTGCTTTGCAGCTCTTGTTGACAGGTCTGTGTCAGTGTGACAAATTAATGCTCGGGTCACCACAAGACTGACTGGTAACAATACGATTGTTCTCACTCTCTGACTGACTGACTGACTGAATGAATTAGTGCTATTAGTGCTGCTGCTACTACTGCTATTAGTACTGCTATTAGTACTGCTATTTGTACTGCTATTAGTACTTCTATTAGTTCTGCTATTAGTACTGCTATTAGTGCTGCTATTAGTACTGCTATTAGTACTGATATTAGTACTGCTATTAGTACTGCTATTAGTGCTGCTATTAGTGCTGCTGCTACTACTGCTATTAGTACTGCTATTAGTGCTGCTATTAGTGCTGCTGCTACTACTGCTATTAGTACTGCTATTAGTACTGCTATTAGTGCTGCTGCTATTAGTACTGCTGCTATTAGTGCTGCTATTAGTGCTGCTATTAGTGCTGCTATTAGTGCTGCTATTAGTGCTGCTATTAGTGCTGCTATTAGTGCTGCTGCTATTAGTGCTGCTATTAGTGCTGCTATTAGTGCTGCTATTAGTGCTGCTATTAGTGCTGCTATTAGTGCTGCTGCTATTAGTACTGCTATTAGTGCTGCTATTAGTGCTGCTATTAGTGCTGCTATTAGTACTGCTATTAGTACTGCTATTAGTACTGCTATTAGTACTGCTATTAGTGCTGCTATTAGTGCTGCTGCTATTAGTACTGCTATTAGTACTGCTATTAGTGCTGCTGCTATTAGTACTGCTATTAGTACTGCTATTAGTGCTGCTGCTAGTACTGCTATTAGTTCTGCTATTAGTACTGCTATTAGTACTGCTATTAGTACTGCTATTAGTACTGCTATTAGTGCTGCTATTAGTACTGCTATTAGTACTGCTATTAGTGCTGCTGTTAGTACTGCTATTAGTGCTGCTGCTGCTATTAGTACTGCTATTAGTGCTGCTGCTAGTACTGCTATTAGTTCTGCTATTAGTACTGCTATTAGTACTGCTATTAGTACTGCTATTAGTGCTGCTGCTAGTACTGCTATTAGTGTTGCTGCTACTACTGCTATTAGTACTGCTATTAGTTCTGCTATTAGTACTGCTATTAGTACTGCTATTAGTACTGCTATTAGTGTTGCTGCTACTACTGCTATTAGTGCTGCTGCTACTGCTATTAGTACTGCTATTAGTTCTGCTATTAGTACTGCTATTAGTACTGCTATTAGTGCTGCTATTAGTACTGCTATTAGTGCTGCTATTAGTGCTGCTATTAGTACTGCTATTAGTGCTGCTATTAGTACTGCTATTAGTGCTGCTACTAGTACTGCTATTAGTGCTGCTGTTAGTGCTGCTATTAGTGCTGCTATTAGTGCTGCTATTAGTACTGCTATTAGTGCTGCTATTAGTGCTGCTATTAGTACTGCTATTAGTGCTGCTATTAGTGCTGCTATTAGTGCTGCTATTAGTACTGCTATTAGTACTGCTGTTAGTGCTGCTATTTGTACTGCTATTAGTGCTGCTATTAGTGCTGCTGCTAGTACTGCTATTAGTGCTGCTGCTACTACTGCTATTAGTGTTGCTGCTACTACTGCTACTACTGCTATTAGTGTTGCTGCTACTACTGCTACTACTGCTATTAGTGTTGCTGCTACTGCTGCTATTAGTGTTGCTGCTACTACTGCTACTACTGCTATTAGTGTTGCTGCTACTGCTGCTATTAGTGTTGCTGCTACTGCTGCTACTACTGCTATTAGTGTTGCTGCTACTACTGCTACTACTGCTATTAGTGCTGCTGCTATTAGTACTGCTATTAGTACTGCTATTAGTGCTGCTGCTATTAGTACTGCTATTAGTACTGCTATTAGTGCTGCTGCTAGTACTGCTATTAGTTCTGCTATTAGTACTGCTATTAGTTCTGCTATTAGTACTGCTATTAGTGCTGCTATTAGTACTGCTATTAGTGCTGCTACTGCTATTAGTGCTGCTGCTAGTACTGCTATTAGTACTGCTATTAGTACTGCTATTAGTACTGCTATTAGTACTGCTATTAGTGCTGCTATTAGTACTGCTATTAGTACTGCTATTAGTGCTGCTGCTAGTACTGCTATTAGTTCTGCTATTAGTACTGCTATTAGTACTGCTATTAGTACTGCTATTAGTGCTGCTATTAGTACTGCTATTAGTGTTGCTGCTACTACTGCTATTAGTGCTGCTGCTACTACTGCTGCTAGTACTGCTATTAGTTCTGCTATTAGTACTGCTATTAGTACTGCTATTAGTACTGCTATTAGTACTGCTATTAGTACTGCTATTAGTGTTGCTGCTACTACTGCTATTAGTGCTGCTGCTATTAGTACTGCTAGTTCTGCTAGTACTGCTATTAGTGCTGCTATTAGTGCTGCTATTAGTACTGCTATTAGTGCTGCTATTTTGTACTGCTATTAGTACTGCTATTAGTGCTGCTATTAGTACTGCTATTAGTGCTGCTATTAGTACTGCTATTAGTGCTGCTACTAGTACTGCTATTAGTGCTGCTGTTAGTGCTGCTATTACTACTGCTATTAGTGCTGCTATTAGTGCTGCTATTAGTGCTGCTATTAGTGCTGCTACTAGTACTGCTATTAGTGCTGCTGTTAGTGCTGCTATTAGTGCTGCTACTAGTACTGCTATTAGTACTGCTGTTAGTGCTGCTATTAGTGCTGCTGCTAGTACTGCTATTAGTGCTGCTGCTAGTGTTGCTGCTAGCTACTGCTATTACTACTGCTACTACTGCTATTAGTGTTGCTGCTATTAGTGTTGCTGTACTGCTGCTATTAGTGTTGCTGCTACTGCTGTTAGTGTTTGCTACTGCTGCTACTACTGCTATTAGTGTTGCTGCTACTGCTATTAGCTGCTACTGCTGCTATTAGTGTTGCTGTGTTACTGCTGCTGCTACTGCTATTAGTGTTGCTGCTACTACTGCTGTTAGTGCTGCTGCTACTACTGCTATTAGTGCTGCTGCTACTACTGCTGTTAGTGCTGCTGCTACTGCTGCTATTAGTGTTGCTGCTACTGCTGCTACTGCTACTGCTGCTATTATTAGTGCTGCTGCTATGCTGCTGTAGTGCTGCTATTGCTGCTATTAGTGTTGCTTAGTGCTGCACTGCTATTAGTGCTGCTATTAGTGCTGTGCTGCTATTAGTGCTGCTGCTACTGCTATTTAGCTATTAGTGCTGCTATTTGTGCTGCTATTAGTGCTGCTATTAGTGCTGCTGCTAGTAGTGCTGCTATTAGTGCTGCTATTAGTACTGCTATTAGTGCTGCTATTAGTGCTGCTGCTGCTAGTACTGCTATTAGTGCTGCTATTAGTGCTGCTGCTACTACTGCTATTAGTGCTGCTATTTGTACTGCTATTAGTACTGCTATTAGTGCTGCTATTAGTGCTGCTGCTACTACTGCTATTAGTGCTGCTGCTACTACTGCTATTAGTACTGCTGCTATTAGTACTGCTATTAGTACTGCTATTAGTACTGCTATTAGTGCTGCTATTAGTGCTGCTGCTACTACTGCTATTAGTGCTGCTGCTGCTATTAGTGCTGCTATTAGTGCTGCTATTAGTGCTGCTATTAGTACTGCTATTAGTACTGCTATTAGTGCTGCTATTAGTACTGCTATTAGTGCTGCTATTAGTGCTGCTATTAGTACTGCTATTAGTACTGCTATTAGTGCTGCTATTAGTGCTGCTGTTAGTACTGCTATTAGTGCTATTAGTACTGCTATTAGTACTGCTATTAGTGCTGCTGCTGCTATTAGTGCTGCTGCTAGTAATACTATTAGTGCTGCTATTAGTGCTGCTATTAGTACTGCTATTAGTACTGCTATTAGTACTGCTATTAGTACTGCTATTAGTGCTGCTATTAGTGCTGCTATTAGTACTGCTATTAGTACTGCTATTAGTGCTGCTATTAGTGCTGCTACTGCTAGTACTGCTATTAGTGCTGCTATTAGTACTGCTATTAGTTCTGCTATTAGTACTGCTATTAGTACTGCTATTAGTGTTGCTGCTACTACTGCTATTAGTACTGCTATTAGTGCTGCTGCTAGTACTGCTATTAGTGCTGCTGCTACTACTGCTATTAGTGCTGCTATTAGTGCTGCTATTAGTGCTGCTGCTACTGCTGCTATTAGTGCTGCTATTTGTACTGCTATTAGTACTGCTATTAGTGCTGCTATTAGTGCTGCTGCTACTGCTGCTATTAGTGCTGCTATTAGTACTGCTATTAGTACTGCTATTTGTACTGCTATTAGTGCTGCTATTTGTACTGCTATTAGTGCTGCTATTAGTGCTGCTATTAGTGCTGCTGCTACTACTGCTATTAGTGCTGCTGCTAGTAATACTATTAGTGCTGCTATTAGTGCTGCTATTAGTACTGCTATTAGTACTGCTATTAGTACTGCTATTAGTGCTGCTATTAGTGCTGCTATTAGTACTGCTATTAGTACTGCTATTAGTGCTGCTATTAGTGCTGCTGCTGCTAGTACTGCTATTAGTGCTGCTATTAGTACTGCTATTAGTACTGCTATTAGTGCTGCTATTTGTACTGCTATTTGTACTGCTATTTGTACTGCTATTAGTACTGCTATTTGTACTGCTATTAGTGCTGCTATTAGTACTGCTATTTGTACTGCTATTTGTACTGCTATTTGTACTGCTATTTGTACTGCTACTACTGCTATTAGTACTGCTATTAGTGCTGCTATTTGTACTGCTACTACTGCTATTAGTGCTGCTATTTGTACTGCTATTAGTGCTGCTATTAGTACTGCTGCTAGTACTGCTATTAGTACTGCTATTTGTTCTGCTATTGGTGCTGCTATTAGTACTGCTATTAGTGCTGCTATTAGTGCTGCTATTAGTACTGCTATTAGTGCTGCTATTAGTACTGCTATTAGTGCTGCTATTAGTGCTGCTATTAGTGCTGCTATTAGTGCTGCTATTAGTGCTGCTATTGGACTGCTATTTGTACTGCTATTTGTACTGCTATTAGTGCTGCTATTAGTACTGCTGTTAGTGCTGCTATTAGTACTGCTATTAGTGCTGCTATTTGTACTGCTATTTGTACTGCTATTAGTACTGCTATTTGTACTGCTATTAGTGCTGCCATTAGTACTGCTATTTGTACTGCTATTAGTGCTGCTATTAGTACTGCTATTTGTACTGCTATTTGTACTGCTATTAGTGCTGCTATTTGTACTGCTACTACTGCTATTAGTGCTGCTATTTGTACTGCTACTACTGCTATTAGTGCTGCTATTTGTACTGCTATTAGTACTGCTATTAGTGCTGCTATTTGTACTGCTACTAGTGCTGCTATTTGTACTGCTATTAGTGCTGCTATTAGTGCTGCTATTAGTGCTGCTATTTGTATTGCTATTAGTGCTGCTATTTGTACTGCTATTAGTGCTGCTATTAGTACTGCTATTTGTACTGCTGCTAGTACTGCTATTAGTTCTGCTATTGGTGCTGCTATTTGTACTGCTATTTGTACTGCTATTTGTACTGCTATTTGTACTGCTATTTGTACTGCTATTTGTACTGCTATTTGTACTGCTATTTGTACTGCTATTAGTGCTGCTATTTGTATTGCAATACTAGCAGCAGCAGTAGAATTGTAGAATAAACAAGGTGCAATTTTGACATGTTGTTTGGGCATCAGCAGTTTTTCTTGTTATGTCAGTCACTGACTTACGTCAGTCAGTTAGCCATGTCAGCTAACATGTTTTTGATTGGTAAATTAGCCATGTCAGCTAACATGTTTTTGATTGGTAAATTAGCCATGTCAGCTAACATGTTTTTGATTGGTAAATTAGTCAGCTGTCTAAACAAATGACCAACGTCAAACATTTCTCTCCGGCCTGTGGCAAAATGTGCAGATTAGCAGGAAATGAGCTGTAAATCTATTGGTTCCTCTCTCCAGCCTGTGGCAAAATATGCAGATTAGCAGGAAATTAGCTGTAAATCTATTGGTTCCGCTCTCCAGCCTGTGACAAAATATGCAGATTAGCAGGAAATTAGCTGTAAATCTATTGGTTCCACTCTCCAGCCTGTGGCAAAATATGCAGATTAGCAGGAAATTAGCTGTAAATCTGTTGGTTCCTCTCTCCGGCCTATGGCAAAATGAGTAGAATTGCATGTAATTAACTCTGAAACATAATTGTTTTCTCTCTGCTGTCGAGGTCTGCTAAAATCTTTTGCTCGCAGGGTGGGCTGGGTCCCCCAACAAAATTTCACTTCGGGCCCCCTCCAAAGGCTTGTGTGGGTATAGATGTCAGTACGCAGACCCGTGAGCCACTGTGTCCCCTCATGCTGAGATCAGATTTTTTTTTGCGTGTCTCCCACCCCCGTCTAAGTTGCCCATCTCTGAACTAGATCATTCAAGTAGGTCTAGGCCTAATTTACAAATCACTCAGTAGACGATTGAAACTTATCTAATAGACTACAACCTAGATAATTGGTACAATTCACAGTATATGATTCATACTTACTTGGCATATACCTAGATGATACAAACATCAACATATCAGTGTCATTAGCATTAGTAATTAGCATTAGTACAGGATCCTATGGGATGTGTTCCAAATGCCACCCTATTCCCTATGGTTGTCCTATGAGCCCTGGTTTAAAAAACAGTGCACTAAATACGGTCTCTCTAGAATGCTGTGTGCATTGGGCCATGGCCTATAGTAGCCTGATCATTTATATTACGTACCACTGATAGACAGCCATTATTGTAGCACGTGTGTGTGTGTGTGTGTGTGTGTGTACTGTGGTAACGGAAGTGCGACAGGCCCTCAGTAGGCGTGAGGGATGAGCTTTGGGGTAATGACCTGTTTTCATTCTGGAGAGGTGAGGGTGGTGAGAGAGGGGAGGGGGATAGAAGGGTGTGGAGGTAGATGGGGGAAAGGAGAGGGCGTGAGTGGGGGGAGGGAAGGAGTGGAAATGAGTGTGGGGGTGAGGGAATGAGTGGGGGTGAGGGACGGAGAGGAGAGGGGTGTAGGGGGAGGGGGTGACGAGAGGGGTGTAGGGGGAGGGGGTGACGAGAGGGGTGTAGGGGGAGGGGGTGACGAGAGTAGAGGAGTGGGGGGTGGAGAAGGGAGGGGGGAGGGAATGAGGAGTGGAGGGAAGGGAAGGAGAGGAGGGTAGGAGTTGAGGGTGAGTGGGGGAAGGAGAGGAGGGAAGGAGTGGAGAGGGGAAGGAGTGGGGAAGGAGAGGAGAGGGGAAGGAGTGGAGAGGGGAAGGAGTGGAGAGGGGAAGGAGTGGAGAGGGGAAGGAGTGGAGAGGGGAAGGAGGAAAGGGGAAGGAGTGGAGAGGGGAAGGAGTGGAGAGGGGAAGGAGTGGAAAGGGGAAGGAGAGGAGAGGGGAAGGAGTGGCGCAGGGGGGAGTGGAGAGGAGGGGAGGGAATGAGTGGACGGAAGGAGTGGAGTGGAGGGGAAGGAGAAAGAGGGGAGGGGAAGGAGTGGAGAGGAGTGGGGGGAAGGAGTGGAGAGGAGTGGGGGGAAGGAGTGGGGGGAAGGAGTGGAGGAGGTGTACCATTCCATTGGTCCTTAAAGCACAATGTCAGCTTGACATCAAAATGTCTATCACCTGTTCGCATCCTGTACACTGGATTAAAGTGACCTAACAGAAATCAATCTCTTCCTCAATTAGTCCAAAAGGAAGACATTTGTTTTACTACTGGCTTCCCTCTACTGGCTAACAGCTAGCAGCCTTGAAACACGTAATCTATTGGCAGTTCAGCACTTCAGCATTTCTCCAACTGTTACACAAAACCTAGATAAATCTTTACCATCCTTGTAGACATTGAACGTCTATAACCAAACTGGATAAGACTCTGTTGTTGACCGATGGTAGCTATATCTAGTCACATGCTAACCTGAGTGTTGGTAGCTATATCTAGTCATATGCTAACCTGAGTGATGGTAGCTATAGCTAGTCACATGCTAACCTGAGTGATGGTAGGTATGGCTAGTCACATGCTAACCTGAGTGATGGTAGGTATGGCTAGTCACATGCTAACCTGAGTGATGGTAGGTATGGCTAGTCACATGCTAACCTGAGTGATGGTAGCTATAGCTAGTCACATGCTAACCTGAGTGATGGTAGGTATGGCTAGTCACATGCTAACCTGAGTGATGGTAGGTATGGCTAGTCACATGCTAACCTGAGTGATGGTAGCTATAGCTAGTCACATGCTAACCTGAGTGATGGTAGCTATAGCTAGTCACATGCTAACCTGAGTGATGGTAGGTATGGCTTGTCACATGCTAACCTGAGTGATGGTAGGTATGGCTAGTCACATGCTAACCTGAGTGATGGTAGCTATAGCTAGTCACATGCTAACTTGAGGGATGGTAGCCATAACTAGTCACATGCTAACCTGAGCGCTGGTAGCTATGGCTTGTTGCATACTAACCTGAGCGATGGTACCTATAGATGTTAACCTGAGTGCTGGTAGCTATAGCTAGCCACATGCTAACCTGACCGATGGTAGCTATAGCTAGCCACATGCTAACCTGACCGATGGTAGCTATAGCTAGCCACATGCTAACCTGACCGATGGTAGCTATAGCTAGCCACATGCTAACCTGAGTGCTACTACTAGCAGCAGTAAATCCAGGTATAATGGCTAGCACAAACATTGGCTACCATGATATCCTGCAACTTATCGGCCAGTATAGAACAAAAATAAAGACATGAACAATGACATTAATCCAATTAGCGTTTGAACATTTACTTCAGCAACACGTGTAATATTCTGTCTGAGTTATTTTAGCTTGCTATCTACATTAGATGTGTGGAAATATGTTGTGCAACCTGCCCTTTTTAATGATCAAAAGAGAAACATGTGTGTTCAGTTCCTCTTTAAGTGAATTCTCCAATGGGGCACCAGGCCATGCAAAACAAACTGGCCCAATGGGGCACCGGGCCATCCGAAACAAACTGGCCCAATGGGGCACCGGGCCATCTGAAACAAACTGGCCCAATGGGGCACCGGGCCATGCAAAACAAACTGGCCCAATGGGGCACCGGGCCATCCAAAACAAACTGGCCCAATGGGGCACCGGGCCATCCAAAACAAACTGGCCCAATGGGGCACCGGGCCATGCAAAACAAACTGGCCCAATGGGGCACCGGGCCATCAAAACAAACTGGCCATGGGGCACCGGGCCATCCAAAACAAACTGGCCCAATGGGGCACCGGGCCATCCAAAACAAACTGGCCCAATGGGGCACCGGGCCATGCAAAACAAACTGGCCCAATGGGGCACCGGGCCATGCAAATCAAACTGGCCCAATGGGGCACCAGACCATCCAATACAAACTGGCCCAATGGGGCGCCAGGCCATCCAATACAAACTGGCCCAATGGGGTACCAGGCCATCCAATACAAACTGGCCCAATGGGGCACCATGCCTGAAAGACACAGCAAATCTTCTTGCCACAGCTCGCATTGATGTGTCATCCTGGATGAGCTGCACTACCTGAGCCACTTGTGTGGGTTGTAGACTCCGTCTCATGCTACCACTAGAGTGAAAGCACCGCCAGCATTCAAAAGTGACCAAAACATCAGTCAGGAAGCATAGGAACTGAGAAGTGGTCTGTGGTCACCACCTGCAGAACCACTCCTTTATTGGGGGTGTCTTGCTAATTGCCTATAATTTCCACCTGTTGTCTATTACATTTGCACAACAGCATGTGAAATGTATTGTCAATCAGTGTTGCTTCCTAAGTGGACAGTTTGATTTCACAGAAGTGTGATTGACTTGGAGTTACATTGTGTTGTTTAAGTGTTCCCTTTATTTTTTTGAGCAGTGTATATAAATATATATATACCAATTCTGGAGTAAATGTGACTAATGGTTTATGATTTGTGAAATATGTTCAGCGTTGGTGTATTGGTATATTGTGGTCACCCTTTGTCAATCCGTTTGTGTCAAATGATTTAAATCTTAGTTGGTCCCCCGATGGAGGTCATGCGGTGCCTGGCTGGTACATGATGCTACTCCATCTCCTTTATAACCTGTGCCTTTCTGATACAGTCGTCTCCTGATCTGATATGGGGGAATATCCATGTAGTCGCTGAGCGCCAGGCAGAGAGGAGCGGAAGACCAGGGAGGATGGCAGTATGTGGTTGGCACACTGCCTGGGGTGTAAATCCTTGGCACTGGGAAGCCTGGCACAGGCTCAGGGAGCAACCGGGTGGCACTGGGAAGCCTGGCACAGGCTCAGGGAGCAACTGGGTGGCACTGGGAAGCCTGGCACAGGCTCAGGGAGCAACCGGCTGGCACTGGGAAGCCTGGCACAGGCTCAGGGAGCAACCCAGTGGCACTGGGAAGCCTGGCACAGGCTCAGGGAGCAACCCAGTGGCACTGGGAAGCCTGGCACAGGCTCAGGGAGCAACCCGGTCGCACTGGGAAGCCTGGCATAGGCTCAGGGAGCAACCGGGTGGCACTGGGCTAGATGGCCTTGCAGGAAAGAAGTTGTCCAGGCCTGTGGCGGTGTGTGTTTGTCTTACATCTCTTTCAGTTAGTGTGTGTGTGTGTGTGACAGTAACTGCTACAGGTTGGCTAGGTTGTAGAGCTGTGGTAGATTACCAGGGAAATCAGCGGTGGTCTCGCTCACGTCTTAAAACCAGAGGATCATGTGGATTCAGTTACAGCCTTTCTCTCTCTCTCTCTCTCTCTCTCTCTCTCTCTCTCTCTCTCTCTCTCTCTCTCTGTCTCTCTCTCTCTCTCTCTCTGTCTGTCTCTCCCCCTCTCTCTCTCTCTCTGTCTGTCTCTCCCCCTCTCTCTCTCTCTCTCTCTCTCTCTCTCTCTCTCTGCTCTCTCTCTCTCTCTCTCTCTCTCTCTCTCTCTCTCTCTCTCTCTCTCTCTCTCTCTCTCTCTCTCTCTCTCTCTCTCTCTGCTCTCTCTCTCTCTCTCTCTCTCTCGTCTCTCTCTCTCTCTCTCTCCCCCTCTCTCTCTCTCTCTCTCTCTCTCTCTCGTCTCTCTCTCTCTCTCTCTCCCCCTCTCTGTCTCTCTCTCTCTCTGCTCTCTCTCTCTCTCCCCCTCTCTCTCCCCCTCTCTCCCCCTCTCTCTGTCTCTCTCCTCTCTCTCTCTCTCTCTCTCTCTCTCTCTCTGCTCTCTCTCTCTCTCTCTCTCTCTGCTCTCTCTCTCTCTCTCTCTCTCTCCGTCTCTCTCTCTCTCTCTCTCCGTCTCTCTCTCTCTCTCTCTCTCTCCCCTCTCTGTCTCTCTCTCTCTCTGCTCTCTCTCTCTCTCTCTCTCCCCTCTCTCTCCCCCTCTCTCCCCCTCTCTCTGTCTCTCTCCTCTCTCTGTCTCTCTCTCTCTCTCTGTCTCTCTCTCTCTCTCTCTCGCTCTCTCTCTCTCTCTCTCTCCTCTCTCTGTCTCTCTCTCTCTCTCTCTCTCTCTCTCTCTCTCTCTCTCTCTCTCTCTCTCTCTCTCTCTCTCTCGTGTCATCTCGTACAGGTACTTGGGAGTACTTGGCTAGATGGTACGCTGTCCTTCTCTCAGCACATATCAAAGCTACAGGCTAAAGTTACATCTAGACTTGGTTTCTTCTATCGTAACCGATGCTCTTTCACCCCAGCTGCCAAACTAACCCTGATTCAGATGACCATTCTACCCATGCTAGATTACGGAGACGTAATTGATAGATCGGCAGGTAAGGGGGCTCTCGAGCGGCTAGAGGTTCTTTACCATTCGGCCATCAGATTTGCCACCAATGCTCCTTATAGGACACATCACTGCACTCTATACTCCTCTGTAAACTGGTCATCTCTGTATACATGTCGCAAGACCCACTGGTTGATGCTTATTTATAAAACCCTCTTAGGCCTCACTTCCCCTTATCTGAGATATCTACTGCAGCCCTCATCCTCCACATACAACACCCGTTCTGCCAGTCACATTCTGTTAAAGGTCCTTAAAGCACACACATCCCTGGGTCGCTCTTCTCCTCAGTTCACTGCAGCTAGCGACTGGAACGAGTCGCAACAAACACTCAAACTGGACAGTTTTATCTCCATCTCTTCATTCAAAGACTCAATCATGTATCGTCTTACTGACAGTTGTGGCTGCTTTGCCTGATGTATTGTTGTCTCTACCTTCTTGTTTTCCTTGTGCTGTTGTCTGTACCCAATAATGTTTGTACCATGATGTGTGCTGCAACCATGTTGCCATGTTGTGCTGCTACCATGTTGTGTGCTGCTACCATGTTGTGTGGTCCTACCATGTTGTGGTCCTACCATGTTGTGTTGCTACCATGTTGTGGTCCTACCATGTTGTGGTCCTACCATGTTGTGGTCCTACCATGTTGTGTTGCTACCATGTTGTGTTGCTACCATGTTGTGGTCCTACCATGTTGTGTTGCTACCATGTTGTGGTCCTACCATGTTGTGGTCCTACCATGTTGTGGTCCTACCATGTTGTGTTGCTACCATGTTGTGGTCCTACCATGTTGTGTTGCTACCCCATTGTGTTGCTACCATGTTGTGGTCCTACCATGTTGTGTTGCTACCATGTTGTGGTCCTACCATGTTGTGTTGCTACCATGCTGTGTTGTCATTATTTGCTGCCTTGCTATGTTGTCTTAGGTCTGTCTTTTATGTAGTGTTGTCTCTCTTGTCGTGATGTGTGTTTTGGCCTTCCAGCCCCCGTCCCCGCAGGAGGCCTTTTGGGAGACCGTCATTGTAAATAAGAATGGGTTCTTAACTGACTTGCCTAGTTAAATGAAGTAAAAAATAATCTTTCTCTCCTGCCTCCCTGATGTCTCTGTATCTCTGTTTCTCTGATTGACATCACAGACTAACATCCTCTCAGCAATATGAAACATCTGCTCAACAAATGTTGACACTGTGGGAGGAAACTGTTTGTGTGTGTGTGTCTGTGTGTGTCTGTGTGTGTGTGTGTGTGTGTCTGTGTGTGTGTGTGTGTGTGTGTGCGCGTGTGTGTCTGTGTGTGTGTGTGTGTGTGTGTGTGCGCGTGCATGTGTGTGTGTGGTGTGTGTGCGTGTGGTGTGAGTGTGTGCGCGTGTTTGTGTGTGCGCGTGTGTGCATGTGTGTGTGTGTGTGGTGTGTGGTGTGTGTGTGTGTGTGTGTGTGTGTGTGTGCACTAGGGATGGGCATTTAAATACATCTTCTAAAGAAAAACGTACCAGTCAACAGTTTGGACCTATTCATCGTTTTTCTTTATTTTTTACTATTTTATACAATAATAGTGAAAAACTATGAAATAACACATTTGGAATCATGTAGTAACCCAAAATAAGTTTTAAAAGTAGTCACCTGTTGCCTTGGTGACAGCTTTGCACACTTTTGGCATTCTCTCAACCAGCTTCATGAGTTGGTCACCTGGAATGCATTTCAATTAACAGGTGTGCCTTGTTAAAAGTTTATTTGTGGAATTTCTTTTCTCCTTAATGCATTTCAGGTGACGCTGGTTTAGAGAATGAAAAAAACTGTGCAAAGCTGTCATCAAGGCAACGGGTGGCAACTTTGAATAATTGAAAATCAAAAATGTATATTTTGATTTGTTTAACGGACAGAACTATTTAGGGAAGACACACGCGCACACATGAAAACGCACACATCTTCTTTATGGGGACACATGAAACAGTCTGTAGGCACGATACACACAACATGAAAAGTCTGTAGGCACGATACATCTTCTTTATGGGGACACATGAAAAGTCAGGCTACCGATACATCTTCTTTATGGGGACACATGAAAAGTCTGTAGGCTACCGATACATCTTCTTTATGGGGACACATGAAAAGTCTGTAGGATACATCTTCTGGGGACACATGAAAATACATCTTCTTTATGGGGACACATGAAAAGTCTGTAGGCTACCGATACATCTTCTTTATGGGGACACATGAAAAGTCTGTAGGCTACCGATACATCTTCTTTATGGGGACACATGAAAAGTCTGTAGGCTACCGATACATCTTCTTTATGGGGACACAAAAGTCTGTAGGCTACCGATACATCTTCTTTATGGGGACACATGAAAAGTCTGTAGGCTACCGATACATCTTCTTTATGGGGACACATGAAAAGTCTGTATGGGGCTACCGATACATCTTCTTTATGGGGACACATGAAAAGTCTGTAGGCTACCGATACATCTTCTTTTTATGGGGACACATGAAAAGTCTGTAGGCTACCGATACATCTTCTTTATGGGGACACATGAAAAGTCTGTAGGCTACCGATACATCTTCTTTATGGGGACACATGAAAAGTCTGTAGGCTACCGATACATCTTCTTTATGGGGACACATGAAAAGTCTGTAGGCTACCGATACATCTTCTTTATGGGGACACATGAAAAGTCTGTAGGCTACCGATACATCTTCTTTATGGGGACACATGAAAAGTCTGTAGGCTACCGATACATCTTCTTTATGGGGACACATGAAAAGTCTGTAGGCTACCGATACATCTTCTTTATGGGGACACATGAAAAGTCTGTAGGCTACCGATACATCTTCTTTATGGGGACACATGAAAAGTCTGTAGGCTACCGATACATCTTCTTTATGGGGACACATGAAAAGTCTGTAGGCTACCGATACATCTTCTTTATGGGGACACATGAAAGTCTGTAGGCTACCGATACATCTTCTTTTCTTTATGGGGACACATGAAAAGTCTGTAGGCTACCGATACATCTTCTTTATGGGGACACATGAAAAGTCTGTAGGCTACCGATACATCTTCTTTATGGGGACACATGAAAAGTCTGTAGGCTACCGATACATCTTCTTTATGGGGACACATGAAAAGTCTGTAGGCTACCGATACATCTTCTTTATGGGGACACATGAAAAGTCTGTAGGCTACCGATACATCTTCTTTATGGGGACACATGAAAAGTCTGTAGGCTACCGATACATCTTCTTTATGGGGACACATGAAAAGTCTGTAGGCTACCGATACATCTTCTTTATGGGGACACATGAAAAGTCTGTAGGCTACATCTTCTTTATGGGGACACATGAAAAGTCATCTTCTTTATGGGGACACATGAAAAGTCTGTAGGCTACCGATACATCTTCTTTATGGGGACACATGAAAAGTCTGTAGGCTACCGATACATCTTCTTTATGGGGACACATGAAAAAGTCTGTAGGCTACCGATACATCTTCTTTATGGGGACACATGAAAAGTCTGTAGGCTACCGATACATCTTCTTTATGGGGACACATGAAAAGTCTGTAGGCTACCGATACATCTTCTTTATGGGGACACATGAAAAGTCTGTAGGCTACCGATACATCTTCTTTATGGGGACACATGAAAAGTCTGTAGGCTACCGATACATCTTCTTTATGGGGACACATGAAAAGTCTGTAGGCTACCGATACATCTTCTTTATGGGGACACATGAAAAGTCTGTAGGCTACCGATACATCTTCTTTATGGGGACACATGAAAAGTCTGTAGGCTACCGATACATCTTCTTTCTGGGGACACATGAAAAGTCTGTAGGCTACCGATACATCTTCTTTCTGGGATTCATAAAAAAACAGTTTTTATATAAAAGTGTGTCGCAATGCCACATGTACTACCATTCAAAAGGTCACTTTGAAATGTCCTTGTTTTCCATGAAAAACATGCATGAAATGAGTTGAAAAATGAATAGGGAATATAATAGACGTCGACAAGGTTATAAATAATGATTTTTAAAATTTAAATAATGGTTGTGTCCTTCAAACTTTGCTTTCGTCAAAGAATCCTCCATTTGCAGCAATTGCAGCCTTGCAGAGCTTTGGCTTCTAGTTGTCAATTTGTTGAGGTGATCTGAAGAGATTTCACCCCATGCTTCCTGAAGCACCTCCCACCAGTTGGATTGGCTTGATGGGCACTTCTTACGTACCATACGGTCAAGCTGCTCCCACAACAGCTCAATAGGGTTGAGATCCGGTGACTGTGCTGGTCACTCCATTATAGACAGAATACCAGCTGACTGCTTCTTCACTAAATAGTCATTACATAGTTTTCTTTGGGTCATTGTCCTGTTGTAGGAAGAAATTGGCTCCAATTAAGCTACGTCCACAGGGTATGGCATGGAGCTGCAAAATGGAGTGATAGCCTTCCTTCCATCCAGGTCCCTTTTACCCTGTACAAATCTCCCACTTTACCACCAAAGCCCCCCAGACCATCACATTACCACCACCAAAGCCCCCCCAGACCATCACTTTACCACCACCAAAGCCCCCCCAGACCATCACATTGCCACCACCAAAGCCCCCAGACCATCACTTTACCACCTCCAGCCCCCAGACCATCACTTTACCACCACCAAAGCCCCCAGACCATCACATTGCCTCCACCAAAGCCCCCACAGACCATCACTTTACCACCACCAAAGCCCCCAGACCACCATTGCCTCCACAAAGCCCCCAGACCATCACATTGCCTCCACCAAGCCCCCACAGACCATCACTTTACCACCACCAAAGCCCCCAGACCATCACATTGCCTCCACCAAAGCCCCCAGACCATCACTTTGCCACCACCAAAGCCCCCAGACCATCACTTTACCACCACCAAAGCCCCCAGACCACCATTGCCTCCACCATGCTTCACAGACCATCACTTTACCACCACCAAAGCCCCCCAGACCATCACATTGCCTCCACCATGCTTCACAGATGGCGTCAAGCACTCCTCCAGCATCTCTTCATTTTTTGTCACGAATGTTCTTCTTTGTGATCCGAACACCTCAAACTTAGATTCGTCTGTCCAGTGTCTGTGTTCTTTTGCCCATCTTAATCTTTTATTTTTATTGGTCAGTCTGAAAAATGGCTTTTTCTTTGCAACTCTGCCTAGAAGGCCAACATCCCGGAGTCGCCTCTTCACTGTTGACGTTGAGACTGGTGTTTTGCAGGTACTATTCAATGAAGCTGCCAGTTGAGGACTTGTGAAGTGTCTGTTTCTCAAGCTAGACACTAATGTACTTGTCCTCTTGCTCAGTTGTGCACCGGGGCCTCCCACTCCTCTTTCTATTCTGGTTACAGCCAGTTTGCGCTGTTCTGTGAAGGGAGTAGTACACAGCGTTGTACGAGATCTTCAGTTTCTTGTCAGTTTCTCGCATGGAATAGCCTTCATTTCTGAGAACAAGAATAGACTGACGAGTTTCAGAAGAAAGTCATTTTTTCTGGCCATTTTGAGGCTGTAATCGAACCCACAAATGGTGATTCTCCAGATACCCAACTAGTCTAAAGGCCAGTTTTATTGCTTCTTTAATCAGGACTACAGTTTTCAGCTGTGCCAACATAATTGCAAAAGGGTTTTCTAATGATCAATTAGCCTTTTAAATGATAAACTTGGATTAGCTAACACAACGTGCCATTGGAACACAGGAGTGATGGTTGCTGATAATGGGCCTCTGTACGCCTATGTAGATATTCCATATTCCATCAGCCGTTTCCAGCTACAATAGTCATTTACAACATTAAACAATGTCTAGACTGTATTTCTGTTCAATTTGATGTTATTTTAATGGACAAAAAAATGTACTTTTCTTTCAAAAACAGGGACATTTCAAAGTGACCCCAAACTTTTGAACGGTAGTGTAGATAATTTAATTACATTTCCGACAAAACATTTTCATTAAAATTAGGCCAATTTTTTTTAAATAAAAAATGAAAGTAATGGAGTACTAACGTCCGTTTGGATATTTGAATAGGGAAGGATGTAACAGAGGAAGTGAACCCCGTGTCATTAGGCCGACTCGTCTGTGAACGATTGAGGAAAAACGAGCGGAAACGTACTAACAAGACAGAACCAGAGAAGAAGAGCGCATTCAAGGGCTTTTGGTTTGTAGACGTGTGTTTTTCTTCATTCACAATGCGTTGTGTTGAAACCAGAGTAGAGAAGAGGGCAGACTGTTGCTAGCCTACAGGACCATTGTGATTGGAGCATCAGTATTCTGAGACTGTTGTGTTGAAACCAGAGTAGAGAAGAGGGCAGACTGTTGCTAGCCTACAGGACCATTGTGATTGGAGCATCAGTATTCTGAGACTGTTGTATTGAAACCAGAGTAGAGAAGAGGGCAGACTGTTGCTAGCCTACAGGACCATTGTGATTGGAGCATCAGTATTCTGAGACTGTTGTGTTGAACAAATTCATATTGACGTCCGACGTCTTTTTAGAATTCATTGACCCAAATGACAGTAGGCGGTACCGTATTTAGTCACGTTGCTGATTTGTTGAATGATTTAATAGGTGTCTTCGTTAACAAACCATATTCATGTTTTCAAACACCGTTAAGTCACTCATTAGGTCAGAGTTACACCCCCCGTCCCTCCTCCCTCCCTGTGCTTCTGGCAGCGCAGAGCAAAACAAACGCACGACGCACGCCAGGGTTTCCTTCAGACGGTTATAGACGGCTTTTGGCTAAAAAAAAAACATTTTTATGAAAAAGCTGCTAAATACACTTGACAATTGTCCTGTAGAACACGTTATTGAAATCCCAGTCGTTTGACCGGTCATCCTTTACAGACAAGGCCTTAACCAACAGTGTAGTTCAAGAAGCAGAAAATATTCACCAAGTAGACTAAAATAAAAAGTTATTCTGAAAAGTAACATAACAATAACGAGGCTATATACAGGGGTACTGAGTCAGGGTGTAGGGGGTACCGGTACAGAGTCAATGTGGAGGCTATATACAGGTGGTACCGGTACTGAGTCAATGTGGAGGCTATATACAGGGGGTACCGGTACAGAGTCAATGTGGAGGCTATATACAGGGGGTACCGGTACTGAGTCAATGTGGAGGCTATATACAGGGTGTTACGGTACAGAGTCAATGTGGAGGCTATATACAGGGGGTACTGGTACAGAGTCAATGTACAGAGTCAAAGTGGAGGCTATATACAGGGGTACCGGTACAGAGTCAATGTGGAGGCTATATACAGGGGTACCGGTACTGAGTCAATGTGGAGGCTATATAGTCAATGTGGTGTTACGGTACAGAGTCAATGTGGAGGCTATATACAGGGTGTTACGGTACAGAGTCAATGTGGAGGCTATATACAGGGGGTACCGGTACAGAGTCAGTGTGGAGGCTATATACAGGGGGTACAGAGTCAATGTGGAGGCTATATACAGGGGGTACTGGTACAGAGTCAATGTGGAGGCTATATACAGGGGGTACCGGTACTGAGTCAGGGTACGGGGGTACAGGTTAGTTGAGGTCTACATGCAGGTGGGGGGGGAAGTGACTACTAGTTTACAAAACAAACAGCGTGTAGCAGCAGTGTACAAGAGGGGGAGGAGTCAATGTCATTTGTCCGGTGGCAATTTTTATGAATTGTTCAGCATTCTAATGGGGTTTGAAGCTGTTGAGGAGCCTTTTGGTGCTTCGGTACCGCTTGCGGTGGGAGAGAAAACAGTCTATGACTTGGGTGACTGGAGTCTCTGACAATTTTATGGGCTTTCCTCTGACACCGCCTATTATATAGGTCCTGGATGGCAGGAAGCTTGTTCCCAGTGATGTACTGTGCTAGTACCCATCCTGGTCGTATTATCAACCCATCCTGGTTATAGTATCAACCCATCCTGGTTATAGTATCAACCCATCCTGGTTATAGTATCAACCCATCCTGGTTATAGTATCAACCCATCCTGGTTATATTATCAACCCATCCTGGTTATAGTATCAACCCATCCTGGTTATATTATCAACCCATCCTGGTTATAGTATCAACCCATCCTGGTCGTATTATCAACCCATCCTGGTTATAGTATCAACCCATCCTGGTTATAGTATCAACCCATCCTGGTTATATTATCAACCCATCCTGGTATCAACCCATCCTTATCAACCCATCCTGGTTATAGTATCAACCCATCCTGGTTATAGTATCAACCCATCCTGGTTATAGTATCAACCCATCCTGGTTATAGTATCAACCCATCCTGGTTATAGTATCAACCCATCCTGGTTATAGTATCAACCCATCCTGGTCATATTAGTAACCCATTCACACGTAAATGTCATTGAAATGACGTCTAAACAACGTTGATTCAACTAGTGTGTGCCCAGTGGATTGCGCACGTTGCTATGGTATTAATGTGAATAAATACGTTTTTGATCAGACTCATTGCTTTATGAAGTTTGTTATTGTTATGTAGCCTAGGGCCTACTAGTTGGGCTCCATCTTCCCACAGAGTCTGTTTGGAACAGGATATTTCTGACATATAGATGGGTAAACTGTTGTACCATGGGGGACAGTAGATTGACATAGGCATAGTGATTTTGCAGTTTGTTACTCGTCTTGTTGGCTGAGGAAAAACTAAATGTGGACAGGTATTCTAACATCTGTGAATTCGGTAAGAAAGAGGCACGTCGCTGCATCCTCGGGTTTCATGTTCTGTTGATGATGAATTTGACCAAAATAGTAAATGTGACTTCTGAAATTCTGAGCACCGTGGTTGGGACGTCCTAATCAAGTTGTAACGTGTGTGTTGGGAGTCGGAGAGCGAGTTCAGGGAGTATATCATTTCAATAAATACATTGAAACATTATACAAAACAAGAAACACCAATAATGCAGAAACAATAACACCTGGGGAAGGAACCAAAATGAGTTTTATATATATATACAGTGGGGCAAAAAAGTATTTAGTCAGCCACCAATTGTGCAAGTTCTCCCACTTAAAAATATGAGAGGGGCCTGTAATTTTCATCATAAGTACACTTCAACTATGACAGACAAAATGAGGGAAAAAAATCCAGAAAATCACATTGTAGGATTTTTAATGAATTTATTTGCAAATGATGGTGGAAAATAAGTATTTGGTCGCCTACAAACAAGCAAGATTTCTGGCTCTCACAGACCTGTAACTTCTTATTTAAGAGGCTCCTCTGTCCTCCACTCGTTACCTGTATTAATGGCACCTGTTTGAACTTGTTATCAGTATAAAAGACACCTGTCCACAACCTTTACTTTTTTGCCCCACTGTATATATATATATATATATTTTACCATCGTTATGCGCATCAGTGCATTATGACACTCACCCGGACTCCATCACCTCCTTGATTACCTGCTATATATATATATATATATGATTTTTTTTAGCAGGTAATCAAGGAGGTGATGGAGTCCAGGTGAGTGTCATAATGCACTGATGCGCGTAACGATGGTGACAGGTGAGCGCCATAACGAGCAGCCTGGTGACCCAGAGGTCGGAGAGGGAGGAACACACGTGACATCACAAAGTACCCAAAGCATACGGGTCTGCTACATTTCTCAAATTGTCAGAAAAAAACGTTTTAAAAAAGCTTTTTGGTAAAATGTCCGGTGCCTCATTTTCCTCTCTCTATACCTCTGTCTACCTCTAACCCTCCTCTACTGCCTCTCTCTGTCTACCTCTAACCCTCCTCTACTGCCTCTCTCGGTCTACCTCTAACCCTCCTCTACTGCCTCTCTCTGTCTACCTCTAACCCTCCTCTACTGCCTCTCTCTGTCTACCTCTAACCCTCCTCTACTGCCTCTCTCGGTCTAACTCTAACCCTCCTCTACTGCCTCTCTCTGTCTACCTCTAACCCTCCTCTACTGCCTCTCTCTGTCTACCTCTAACCCTCCTCTACTGCCTCTCTCTGTCTACCTCTAACCCTCCTCTACTGCCTCTCTCTGTCTACCTCTAACCCTCCTCTACTGCCTCTCTCTGTCTACCTCTAACCCTCCTCTACTGCCTCTCTCTGTCTACCTTTAACCCTCCTCTACTGCCTCTCTCTGTCTACCTCTAACCCTCCTCTACTGCCTCTCTCTGTCTACCTCTAACCCTCCTCTACTGCCTCTCTCTGTCCCTCCACGGCAGCGCTGTAGACAAGAGGAGAGGAGACTGTTTGTTTGGTACATGATGACAATCTAAGCAGCCGTTGGTTCCCTCCCATTACCAACTTCCTGTTACGGTTGATATTTTTCTCTGTGAAAGCACCTGTCAATCAAAGACACTAGCGTATATATCAGGCTCAAGCAAATATTTCTCCTTTCCTTTAAACAAATTCTTACCGAATTCCCTGTCACATTTGGAGTCCCATTGGGCGGCGCACAATTGACCCAATATCGTCCAGGTTTGGCCGTGGTAGGCCATCATTGTAAATAAGAATTTGTTCTTAACTGACTTGCCTGGTTTAAATAAAGGTAAACAAAAATATATCATTTGAAAAGCTGTAAAAAATTAATAAAATAAAACTAAATAAAACTGATTTAGTTGACTTACTGTTTGAGGTGATGTAAATATGACTGAGAATCCCAGCCATTTGGGGGACTTTACCTTCGTTGTTACGGTCTGGATCAATGAGGAGCTGCAGCAGCGGCAAAGATGATCTATTATATTGACAAGATAGTCGAGTGACCCCTCTAACAATGGAAACGCATGTACTCAAAGATGGAATGCAGGCGGGAGGAGATGAGATCAGGTGGGACCATTCTAGCCAATGAGAGGGCAGATATTTTATTTGTTTTAATTTATTTTTTACCTTTATTTAACTAGGCAAGTCAGTTAAGAACAAATTCTTATTTTCAATGACGGCCTAGGAACAATGGGTTAACTGCCTTGTTCAGGGGTAGAACGACAGATTTTTACCTTGTCAGCTCGGGGATTTGAACTTGCAACCTTTCGGTTACTAGTCCAACGCTCTAACCACTAGGCTACCCTGCACTCAACCCTATCTTTCTTAACTGACATATATATGCATCGTGACCAATAGGGCCTCACCTATAGCATATCATAATCACATCTATAAATTGGCTATAATAAATTCTGAACACCGTAACACATGACAGTAAAATGGATGCAGAGGATGTGACAAATAAACTTGAAAAAGGGGGAATGTTTACTGGTTACGCAAATAAGTAAATGGGAAGCTAGTTACAGTACCTTCGGAAAGTATTCAGACCCCTTGACTTTTCCCACATTTAGTTATGTTACAGCCTTATTTTATTTTTCTAAAATTGATTAAATTGTTACATTTAATGACAAATAAATCAACTGAAATACCACATTTACATAAGTATTCAGACTCTTTACTCAATACTTTGTTGAAGCACCTTTGGCAGCGATTACATCCTCAAGTCTTCTTGGGTATGACGCTACAAGCTTGGCACACCTGTATTTGGGGAGTTTCTCCCATTCTTCTCTGCAGATCTTCTCCAGCTCTTTCAGGTTGGATGGGGAGTGTCACTGCACAGCTATTTTCAGGTCTCTCCAGAGATGTTTGATCGGGTTCAAGTCCGGGCTCTGGCTGGGCCACTCAAGGACATTCAGAGACCTGACCCGAAGCTACTCCTGCGTTGTCTTGGCTGTGTGCTTAGGGTCGTTGTCCTGTTGGAAGGTGAACCTTTTCCCCCAGCTTGAGGAAAAGGCACCAATTCAACAGCGCATTGATGTGTTTCAGAACCACGGACAGCGATCTCGGTCGACCAACAGCCTGTAGACCAAACAAATCGACCAGTCGGCTAAATGGGATTAGCCCTATTGCCCCCTCACAAGACAAAAGTTGTTTAATTTGTTCTATACACACACACACTGTGAGCAAAGACACACACACACACACAGTCACTATTTGCTCTGCCCTGTAGCTATTTGGAGGCTAGAGGAAAGGAAAGCTGGCTTCCTATTGGATCAACAGATGTGAAGAAGGCACTTGGCTCGGTGCGATGATGCAATCGTATTTGACTGAAGTTCTGGAGTATTCTCTGTATTCCACTGCTACAGGACACAACGCTGTGATTGGTCAGATGGGAGACGAGCTTTACTGTTTTAAATGCTGATCTGTTAGCATTGGAGGAGGCTAATATAATCTTCAGGTAACTTCTAGTGTACCCTAAAATAACCAGTTCAGCGTGACTCACTAGGCTACCCCTGTGCCCTGTGTCCAGCAACACCTTACGACCTGTAATTACCTAACAAGGTCCCTCTAAATCTGATTGGTTAAAGCCTAGACAGCGGGGGAGGTGTAAAACGGATCATAATAATGGCTGGAATGAAGTAAATGAAATGGTATCAATGGTTTTCATGTGTGTTATACTTTTCCATTCAACTCCAACTTGTTATGAGCTGTCCTCCCCTCAGCAGCCTCCACTGCTGGACCCGAGCCTTTGATGGTTAAGTAAGAGAACAGTCAGACAGAACTGCCAATGAATGTCATTAGGGTTGGAGCGTAGACATAGATTTACTAGAACGGGATCTGGAGCCTCTGACCGTTTTAACTAGAATAGTAATTCCATGTCATTAGAGTTGGAGCGTAGACATAGATTTACTACCGTTTTAACTAGAATAGTAATTCCATGTCATTAGAGTTGGAGCGTAGACATAGATTTACTAGAACGGGATCTGGAGCCTCTGACCGTTTTAACTAGAATAGGGTTTCCATTCTAGTAATTCCATGTCATTAGCTTGGAGGTCACATCAGATTCCGTGGAGTCTTATTGAATCCGAGCCCCCATTAGAACGGTCGTGGAGAAGAAGGCCATTGAGGTCTCCGTTGGCATTTAGCCTCGGTGACCAGGCCATTATGGTCAATTTGCACGCCGTGAAATATCTGCTGCCCCGACGTCCGGCCTAATCCTTAGCTTCCTGAGTGGGGCGATAAGCCGGCCTGGCTCGTTAGAGCTCTTTAGGCCTCCTTAACAAGGCATCGGTGATAAAGCTGGTTCTGGCACGTGGGGTAGCTAGGCTAACTAACCTTTAGGTTCCAGGGGAAAGTACGGGGCGGCAGGGTAACCTAGTGGTTAGAGCGTTGGGCTAGTAATCGAAAGGTTGCAAGTTCAAATCCCCGAGCTGACAAGGTACAAATCTGTCGTTCTGGCCCTGAACAGGCAGTTAAACCCACTGTTCCTAGGCCGTCATTGAAAATAAGAATTTGTTCTTAACTGACTTGCCAGTTAAATGGTAAAATAAAGGTAAAATAAAGGTAAAATAAAAAAGTAGGGGGTGCATTGGGAAAGTATTCTGACCCCTTCTCTTTTTCCACATTTTGTTACGTTACAGCCTTATTCTAAAATGGATTAAAAACATCTATAATCTCCTCAATCTATATGCAATACCCATAATGACAAAGCAAAAACAGCTTTTTAGGAATCTATATATATTGTATTTATATAAGTGTTCAGACCCCTTTACTCAGTACTCTGTTGAAGCACCTTTGGCAGCGATTACAGCCTCGAGTCTTCTTGAGTATGATGTTACAAGCTTGGCACACCTGTATTTGGGGAGTTTCTCCCATTCTTCTCTGCAGATCCTCTCAAGCTCTTTCAGGTTGGGTGGGGAGTGTCTCTGCACAGCTATTTTCAGGTTTCTCCAGAGATTTTCAAGTCCGGGCTCTGGCTGGGCCACTCAAGGACATTCAGAGACCTGTCCCGAAGCCAGTCCTGCGTTGTTTTGGCTGTGTGCTTAGGGTCGTTGTCCTGTTGGAAGGTGAACCTTCGTCCCCCCAGTCTGAGGTCCTGAGCGCTCTGGAGCAGGTTTTCATCAGTGATCTCTCTGTACTTTTCTTAGTCTCTAGCCAAAAACCAAATAGTTTTTTCAAAATATTAGCTAGCTGGCTAGAATTTTCCATAGCCTGATTGTGTCCAGACTGAGGTGAAATCCATCACAAGCACAATGCACTGTCCATAGCCTGATTGTGTCCAGACTGAGGTGAAATCCATCACAAGCACAATGCACTTTCCATAGCCTGATTGTGTCCAGACTGAGGTGAAATCCATCACAAGCACAATGCACTTTTTCCAGACTGAGGTGAAATCCATCACAAGCACAATGCACTTTCCATAGCCTGATTGTGTCCAGACTGAGGTGAAATCCATCACAAGCACAATGCACTTTCCATAGCCTGTCCAGACTGAGGTGAAATCCATACAAGCACAATGCACTTTCCATAGCCTGATTGTGTCCAGACTGAGGTGAAATCCATCACAAGCACAATGCACTTTCCATAGCCTGATTGTGCAGACTGAGGTGACATCCATCACAAGCACAATGCACTTTCCATGTCCAGACTGAGGTGAAATCCATCACAAGCACAATGCACTTTCCATAGCCTGATTGTGTCCAGACTGAGGTGAAATCCATCACAAGCACAATGCACTTTCCATAGCCTGATTGTGTCCAGACTGAGGTGAAATCCATCACAAGCACAATGCACTTTCCATAGCCTGATTGTGTCCAGACTGAGGTGAAATCCATCACAAGCACAATGCACTTTCCATAGCCTGATTGTGTCCAGACTGAGGTGAAATCCACAATGCACTTTCCATAGCCTGATTGTGTCCAGACTGAGGTGAAATCCATCACAAGCACAATGCACTTTCCATAGCCTGATTGTGTCCAGACTGAGGTGAAATCCATCACAAGCACAATGCACTTTCCATAGCCTGATTGTGTCCAGACTGAGGTGAAATCCATCACAAGCACAATGCACTTTCCATAGCCTGATTGTGTCCAGACTGAGGTGAAATCCATCACAAATCATCACAAGCACAATGCACTTTCCATAGCCTGATTGTGCAGACTGAGGTGAAATCCATCACAAGCACAATGCACTTTCCATAGCCTGATTGTGTCCAGACTGAGGTGAAATCCATCACAAGCACAATGCACTTTCCATAGCCTGATTGTGTCCAGACTGAGGTGAAATCCATCACAAGCACAATGCACTTTCCATAGCCTGATTGTGTCCAGACTGAGGTGAAATCCATCACAAGCACAATGCACTTTCCATAGCCTGATTGTGTCCAGACTGAGGTGAAATCCATCACAAGCACAATGCACTTTCCATAGCCTGATTGTGTCCAGACTGAGGTGAAATCCATCACAAGCACAATGCACTTTCCATAGCCTGATTGTGTCCAGACTGAGGTGAAATCCATCACAAGCACAATGCACTTTCCATAGCCTGATTGTGTCCAGACTGAGGTGAAATCCATCACAAGCACAATGCACTTTCCATAGCCTGATTGTGTCCAGACTGAGGTGAAATCCATCACAAGCACAATGCACTTTCCATAGCCTGATTGTCCAGACTGAGGTGAAATCCATCACAAGCACAATGCCAGACTGAGGTGAAATCCATCACAAGCACAATGCACTTTCCATAGCCTGATTGTGTCCAGACTGAGGTGAAATCCATCACAAGCACAATGCACTTTCCATAGCCTGATTGTGTCCAGACTGAGGTGAAATCCATCACAAGCACAATGCACTTTCCATAGCCTGATTGTGTCCAGACTGAGGTGAAATCCATCACAAGCACAATGCACTTTCCATAGCCTGAACTGAACTGAGGTGAAATCCATCACAAGCACAAGAGCCTGATTGTGTCCAGACTGGTGAAATCCATCACAAGCACAATGCACTTTCCATAGCCTGATTGTGTCCAGACTGAGGTGAAATCCATCACAAGCACAATGCACTTTCCATAGCCTGATTGTGTCCAGACTGAGGTGAAATCCATCACAAGCACAATGCACTTTCCATAGCCTGATTGTGTCCAGACTGAGGTGAAATCCATCACAAGCACAATGCACTTTCCATAGCCTGATTGTGTCCAGACTGAGGTGAAATCCATCACAAGCACAATGCACTTTCCATAGCCTGATTGTGTCCAGACTGAGGTGAAATCCATCACAAGCACAATGCACTTTCCATAGCCTGATTGTGTCCAGACTGAGGTGAAATCCATCACAAGCACAATGCACTTTCCATAGCCTGATTGTGTCCAGACTGAAATCCATCAATGCACGTTTTACAAATGTTATACATTTTCATCCTGTTTGACATTTGCGAAGCATTTTGTGTAGATCGTTGACAAATTAAATCATTTAAATCATTTTTAAACCCACTTTTTAACTGAGCAAAACCTTGTCAGAAGGCAGGTGAGGAGTGTTTTAAACTCATTTAAAGAGTCAAACAGCCCTTTATCTCTAGCTGCACACTCACTGATGCAATACTTTTGACGAAAGCCGCAAACTAGAAATCCGATTCCCTGCTTATCCTCCCGGGAATCTTCTAACCAGGATTTTCTGAAAAAAAATTGGTGTTTTTTTACCAGTTTTTTGCAAGACTAACCCAATCCTAATGTCAACCATTAGCCCAGGCAGTGGCGGCCATTTTGCCTGTTTTGTTTGTTATTTTGGCATTAATACGTGTCACATATCAGTTTGTAAAAAATGTTAATTGAGTCAATAAAGCTGCATACAAACATGGTCTCTATTTTGTTTTCTTGAGGAAGGCAGCTCCAAAATGCAGGTGTTTCAGCCCAGCTCGGTGGTGGTGGTGGTGGTGGTGGTGGCCAGCAGAGCGTTGCGCCTGATTGGCTCAGATTTCTGTCCTGATTGGCTCAGATTTCTGTCCTGATTGGCTCAGTTTTCTGTCCTGATTGGCTCGGTTTTCTGTCCTGATTGGCTCAGTTTTCTGTCGCTCACAGGACAGTATGTCATCCCCAATTCTAAGGTTAGAGCGCAAATATTTTTGCCCTTTTGGGTTGTGCCATAGAGTTACATCAGAAGTGCCCATCCACGAAGGCTCAAGGTCATTAGCCACAGAATGACGTCGAATCACGTTACACCTACAGTGTCTTTGATTGGACTGATGGCAACACCTTAGCTAGCAGTCATCATCAGTTGACATCAAGTCGACAATCTACTGGAAAATCCTTTTTAATCCTTGTCATATGAAGAGAAATAATGAAGAGAAAATGTATTGTATGCTGCTGTATAAATGGTGTAATATGCCAGGGAGATAATGTATACTGTAGCTAAGAAAGAAAGAAAGAAAGTAATACTAAGTGTATGTTGTTTAGTAAGCTGTTAGTAGCGCATGTGCCTCACTGTAACGTTTTTTTTTTAGGTGAAGTAGAGGCGGACCAAAATGCAGCGTGGTTGTTATTCATTGTACTTTAATAAAGAAACTGTACACGAATAAACTAACAAAACAACAAACGTGCGAAAACCTAAAACAGTCCTATCTGGTGCAAAACACAGAGACAGGAACAATCACCCACAAACAAACAGTGCAACCCAGGCTACCTAAATATGGTTCCCAATCAGAGACAATGACTAACACCTGCCTCTGATTGAGAACCATATCAGGCCAGACATAGAAATAGACAAACAAGACATCCAACATAGAATGCCCACTCAGATCACACCCTGACCAACCAAAATATAGAAACATACAAAGCAAACTATGGTCAGGGTGTGACACTCACCCTAATAATTTGGTCTATTTTCACCAACGCGTTATTGTAAACACATAACTTTAGTCGTTGTGGTGCTTGGCTTTTGCACAAGCAAATTCAGAGCACAAAACATTCTATAATAGAATCGGGTTATTTTATCTGTCAAATTGAAAAGCTTATTTAACGCTTTAAATAGTGTTACACGTCATATATTTTTTGACACGCAAAGACCCAAACGGCGTTCAATGTGCCTCATAATTGGGTCTATTTTCACCTCTTAATTTCACCTACTGCTCTAACTTAATAGCCTATAACCTGTTTTTCAGAAATGCAATCATTGAATATTGTAAGAGCTTTCATTGTCTGTTTTATATGACACCTTTATTTATCCTACGGTTCTGACTTGGTGTACAGGGAGAACACTGTAGAAACGGCCCATGTTCCGAATTCTCTCGCTGTACATTTCAATGTACTGAACATATAGGTATATTGACTACATCCGTCGTCGCTCATTTATCGAAATTACGTCTTTCCTCTTATCCGCTTGTCGTCCCATCATCTCAATTGTCGGTAGAAACCACATTTGTTTAAGAAAGTCAGCCATATCAGCAGTTTTTTTTTTAAGTCAGTAAATGAGGCTGAATGAACTGTTTCTCTGCCAGCTGAAAGCCAGGTGTAGCAGTGTTAAGGTGTTGGGACTCTGCTGATAGCCAGGTGTAGCAGTGTTAAGGTGTTGGGACTCTGCTGATAGCCAGGTTTAGCAGTGTTAAGGTGTTGGGACTCTGCTGATAGCCAGGTTTAGCAGTGTTAAGGTGTTGGGACTCTGCTGATAGCCAGGTTTAGCAGTGTTAAGGTGTTGGGACTCTGCTGATAGCCAGGTTTAGCAGTGTTAAGGTGTTGGGACTCTGCTGATAGTCAGGTTTAGCAGTGTTAAGGTGTTGGGACTCTGCTGATAGCCAGGTTTAGCAGTGTTAAGGTGTTGGGACTCTGCTGATAGCCAGGTTTAGCAGTGTTAAGGTGTTGGGACTCTGCTGATAGCCAGGTTTAGCAGTGTTAAGGTGTTGGGACTCTGCTGAAAGCCAGGTTTAGCAGTGTTAAGGTGTTGGGACTCTGCTGAAAGCCAGGTTTAGCAGTGTTAAGGTGTTGGGACTCTGCTGAATGCCAGGTTTAGCAGTGTTAAGGTGTTGGGACTCTGCTGAATGCCAGGTTTAGCAGTGTTAAGGTGTTGGGACTCTGCTGAAAGCCAGGTTTAGCAGTGTTAAGGTGTTGGGACTCTGCTGAATGCCAGGTTTAGCAGTGTTAAGGTGTTGGGACTCTGCTGTTGGGACAACTTTATGTAGGCCCTAACAGTTTGTGGGCACCGTTTGTCACTGTTATAGTGTAAATAGTATATTGTTTAGTGTTGTGTTGTCTTGTTGGCATGCATCCCACATTTTTTGGTGGTTTACCCCACCAAGATTTACATGCAGAAATCACTTCTGTGCCTAGGGGGTTATACGTGCTTAAGCTCTGGCTACGTGAGCCCACTCAGTGTGAGCCCACTCAGCGTGAGCCCACTCAGCGTGAGCCTACTCAGCGTGAGCCTACTCAGTGTGAGCCTACTCAGTGTGAGCCTACTCAGTGTGAGCCCACTCAGTGTGAGCCCTCTCAGTGTGAGCCTACTCAGTGTGAGCCCTCTCAGTGTGAGCCTACTCAGTGTGAGCCCACTCAGTGTGAGCCCTCTCAGTGTGAGCCCACTCAGTGTGAGCCCTCTCAGTGTGAGCCTACTCAGTGTGAGCCCACTCAGCGTGAGCCTACTCAGTGTGAGCCCTCTGTGTGAGCCCTCTCAGTGTGAGCCTACTCAGTGTGAGCCTACTCAGCGTGAGCCTACTCAGCGTGAGCCTACTCAGCGTGAGCCCACTCAGTGTGAGCCTACTCAGTGTGAGCCCACTCAGCGTGAGCCCACTCAGTGTGAGCCTACTCAGCGTGAGCCTACTCAATGTGAGCCCACTCAGTGTGAGCCCACTCAGTGTGAGCCTACTCAGTGTGAGCCTACTCAGTGTGAGCCCACTCAGTGTGAGCCTACTCAGTGTGAGCCTACTCAGTGTGAGCCCACTCAGCGTGAGCCCACTCAGTGTGAGCCTACTCAGCGTGAGCCTACTCAGTGTGAGCCCACTCAGTGTGAGCCCACTCAGTGTGAGCCTACTCAGTGTGAGCCCACTCACCACTCAGTGTGAGCCACTCAGCGTGAGCCTACTCAGTGTGAGCCCACTCAGTGTGAGCCTTCTCAGTGTGAGCCTACGCAGCGTGAGCCTACTCAGTGTGAGCCCACTCAGCGTGAGCCTACTCAGTGTGAGCCCACTCAGCGTGAGCCTACTCAGCGTGAGCCTACTCAGCGTGAGCCTACTCAGTGTGAGCCTTCTCAGTGTGAGCCTACGCAGCGTGAGCCTACTCAGCGTGAGCCCACTCAGTGTGAGCCTACTCAGCGTGAGCCTACTCAGCGTGAGCGTGAGCCCACTCAGTGTGAGCCTACTCAGCGTGAGCCTACTCAGCGTGAGTACTCAGTGTGAGCCCACTCAGCGTGAGCCTACTCAGCGTGAGCCCACTCAGTGTGAGCCCACTCAGTGTGAGCCTACTCAGCGTGAGCCCACTCAGTGTGAGCCCACTCAGCGTGAGCCTACTCAGCGTGAGCCTACTCAGTGTGAGCCTACTCAGCGTGAGCCTACTCAGTGTGAGCCTACTCAGCGTGAGCCCACTCAGTGTGAGCCCACTCAGTGTGAGCCCACTCAGTGTGAGCCTACTCAGCGTGAGCCCACTCAGTGTGAGCCCACTCAGTGTGAGCCTACTCAGCGTGAGCCTACTCAGTGTGAGCCTACTCAGTGTGAGCCTACTCAGTGTGAGCCCACTCAGCGTGAGCCCACTCAGTGTGAGCCTACTCAGCGTGAGCCTACTCAGTGTGAGCCCACTCAGTGTGAGCCCACTCAGTGTGAGCCTACTCAGTGTGAGCCCACTCACCACTCAGTGTGAGCCTACTCAGCGTGAGCCTACTCCGTGTGAGCCCACTCAGTGTGAGCCTTCTCAGTGTGAGCCTACGCAGCGTGAGCCTACTCAGTGTGAGCCCACTCAGCGTGAGCCTACTCAGTGTGAGCCCACTCAGCGTGAGCCTACTCAGCGTGAGCCTACTCAGCGTGAGCCTACTCAGTGTGAGCCTTCTCAGTGTGAGCCTACGCAGCGTGAGCCTACTCAGCGTGAGCCCACTCAGTGTGAGCCTACTCAGCGTGAGCCTACTCAGCGTGAGCCCACTCAGTGTGAGCCCACTCAGTGTGAGCCTACTCAGCGTGAGCCTACTCAGCGTGAGCCTACTCAGTGTGAGCCCACTCAGCGTGAGCCTACTCAGCGTGAGCCCACTCAGTGTGAGCCCACTCAGTGTGAGCCTACTCAGCGTGAGCCCACTCAGTGTGAGCCCACTCAGCGTGAGCCTACTCAGCGTGAGCCTACTCAGTGTGAGCCTACTCAGCGTGAGCCTACTCAGTGTGAGCCTACTCAGCGTGAGCCCACTCAGTGTGAGCCCACTCAGTGTGAGCCCACTCAGTGTGAGCCTACTCAGCGTGAGCCCACTCAGTGTGAGCCCACTCAGTGTGAGCCTACTCAGTGTGAGCCTACTCAGCGTGAGCCCACTCAGTGTGAGCCTACTCAGCGTGAGCCCACTCAGTGTGAGCCACTCAGCGTCAAGCCCACTCAGTGTGAGCCTACTCAGCGTGAGCCTCTCAGCGTGAGCCCACTCAGTGTGAGCCTACTCAGCGTGAGCCCACTCAGTGTGAGCCACTCAGCGTGAGCCTGTTCAAGCCATTTTACTCAGTGTTTAGTGTGAGCCTACTCAGCGTGAGCCCACTCAGTGTGAGCCTACTCAGCGTGAGCCACTCAGCGTGAGCCCACTCAGTGTGAGCCCACTCAGTGTGAGCCTACTCAGCGTGAGCCTACTCAGCGTGAGCCCACTCAGCGTGAGCCTACTCAGTGTGAGCCCACTCAGTGTGAGCCTACTCAGCGTGAGCCTACTCAGCGTGAGCCCACTCAGCGTGAGCCTACTTTGTGTGAGCCCACTAAGTGTGAGCTAAACTCAAACAAGCCTAACTCAGTTAGAGCCTACTCAGTGTGAGCCTACTCAGCGTGAGCCTACTCAGCGTGCCATCAGCGTGAGCCTACTGTGTGAGCCTACTCAGTGTGAGCCTACTCAGTGTGAGCCTACTCAGCGTGAGCCTACTCAGTGTGATTTTTAACTCAGTAAAATTACTCAGTGTGAGCCTACTCAGTGTGAGCCTACTCAGTGTGAGCCTACTCAGCGTGAGCCTACTCAGCGTGAGCCTACTCAGCGTGAGCCTACTCAGCGTGAGCCCACTCAGCGTGAGCCTACTCAGCGTGAGCCCACTCAGCGTGAGCCTACTCAGCGTGAGCCCACTCAGTGTGAGCCCACTCAGTGTGAGCCTACTCAGCGTGAGCCTACTCAGTGTGAGCCTACTCAGCGTGAGCCTACTCAGCGTGAGCCCACTCAGCGTGAGCCTACTCAGCGTGAGCCTTCACTCTGAGCCCACTCAGCGTGAGCCTACTCAGTGTGAGCCCACTCAGCGTGAGCCCACTCAGTGTGAGCCTACTCAGCGTGAGCCCGGATGTTTGTTTCATTTAGCTCAAAAACGCTTTAAGTTTCACTTTCGCAGATAAATAATGTCTCTGAAAATGTATGTGTCTCATCAGAAGTTGGGACATGTAGTCGTGTTACAAATCTGCTCAACTTCAACCATTTTATCTGCATTTTATAATGAAAAAGGGGACAATATTATTGTTTGTTATATATTTTTTTCAATAGAGTGATAAGGGATGTGCAACACTAGTTCTTCATCTCACAAAATAAATTAATGCAAAACTTTCGGCAGAAAATATCTTAGTTTTTTTATCAGATGACAACATAAGTGTAAAACTATTTGTCTCGCAGCCACATAACTAAATACTAAACTAAACAACTAAATACACTTAGAATAACAAGAGCACTGTATTTTCTTGGCCATACATTGTCTTTGCCATCAAATTATTAATGTCTTACGTTTACCATAGCAAGAATGTAGCCAGCTACATTTCCTGATGTTTTGCTTAAAGTTTATCTTGTATTTTTAACTAGATAAAATTACCGGTTGTGAAATATCCTAGCTAGCACGTCCGCTCCGCTTGAAGCCTTGCTTTGCCTTAAGCGTGGTGTCAGTGTGACCTTCCACCTGCTACACACTGTGACCTTCCCTCTGCTACACACTGTGACCTTCCACACTGTGACCTTCCCTCTGCTACACACTGTGACCTTCCCTCTGCTACACACTGTGACCTTCCCTCTGCTACACACTGTGACCTTCCCTCTGCTACACACTGTGACCTTCCCTCTGCTACACACTGTGACCTTCCCTCTGCTACACACTGTGACCTTCCACCTGCTACACACTGTGGCCTTCCACACTGTGACCTTCCCTCTGCTACACACTGTGACCTTCCACCTGCTACACACTGTGACCTTCCCTCTGCTACACACTGTGACCTTCCACCTGCTACACACTGTGACCTTCCCTCTGCTACACACTGTGACCTTCCACCTGCTACACACTGTGACCTTCCACCTGCTACACACTGTGACCTTCCCTCTGCTACACACTGTGACCTTCCACCTGCTACACACTGTGACCTTCCCTCTGCTACACACTGTGACCTTCCACCTGCTACACACTGTGACCTTCCACTTGCTACACCTTCCACCTGCTACACCTTCCACCTGCTACATACTGTGACCTTCCACCTGCTACATACTGTGACCTTCCACCTGCTACACCTTCCACCTGCTACATACTGTGACCTTCCGCCTGCTACACAATGTGACCTTCCACACTGTGACCTTCCACCTGCTACACACTGTGACTTTCCACCTGCTACACACTGTGACCTTCCACCTGCTACACACTGTGACCTTCCACCTGCTACACACTGTGACCTTCCACCTGCTACACACTGTGATCTTCCACCTGCTACACACTGTGACCTTCCACCTGCTACACACTGTGACCTTCCACCTGCTACACACTGTGACCTTCCACCTGCTACACACTGTGACCTTCCACCTGCTACACACTGTGACCTTCCACACTGTGACCTTCCACACTGTGACCTTCCACCTGCTACACACTGTGACCTTCCACACTGTGAACTTCCACACTGTGACCTTCCACACTGCGACTTTCCACACTGTGACCTTCCACCTGCTACACACTGTGTTGTTTTTGAGAGTGGAGAGGAGCCGAGGGGGAAATCCTTCTCCTTCTGTTTGTCCTTACTGTACTGTACCATATTCATCGATTTTTAATGCGTAGGTACAATCGCTTTGGTCCAGTGTCTCGCAAATACTCATTCAAGTGTTTCTAGTGGTTGAATTAAATGATCTTCTAATGACAAGTGGCTTTTATTAGTATTGTAAACCTAGCGACTCAATGTGGCTGGTAGGAAGGACTATTAGCTAGTAGGAAGTAGTATTAGCTGGTAGGAAGTAGTATTAGCTAGTAGGAAGTAGTATTATCTGGTAGGAAGTAGTATTAGCTAGTAGGAAGTAGTATTAGCTGGTAGGAAGTAGTATTAGCTGGTAGGAAGTAGTATTAGCTAGTAGGAAGTAGTATTAGCTGGTAGGAAGTAGTATTAGCTAGTAGGAAGTAGTATTAGCTAGTAGGAAGTAGTATTAGCTGGTAGGAAGTAGTATTAGCTAGTAGGAAGTAGTATTAGCTAGTAGGAAGTAGTATTATCTGGTAGGAAGTAGTATTAGCTAGTAGGAAGTAGTATTAGCTAGTAGGAAGTAGTATTATCTGGTAGGAAGTAGTATTAGCTAGTAGGAAGTAGTATTAGCTGGTAGGAAGTAGTATTAGCTAGTAGGTAGTAGTATTAGCTAGTAGGAAGTAGTATTAGCTAGTTGGAGTAGTAGTATTAGGAAGTAGTAGGAAGTAGTATTAGCTGGTAGGGTAGTAGTATTAGCTGGTAGGGTAGTAGTAGCTAGTAGGTAGAGTAGCTAGTAGGAAGTAGTATTAGCTAGTAGGAAGTAGTATTAGCTAGTAGGAGTAGTATTAGCTGGTAGGAGTAGTATTAGCTAGTAGGAGTAGTATTAGCTGGTAGGAAGTAGTATTAGCTGGTAGGAAGTAGTAGTATTAGCTAGTAGGAAGTAGTAGTATTAGCTAGTAGGAAGTAGTATTAGCTAGTAGGAAGTAGTATTAGCTGGTAGGAAGTAGTATTAGCTGGTAGGAAGTAGTATTAGCTGGTAGGAAGTAGTATTATTAGCTGGTAGGAAGTAGTATTAGCTGGTAGGAAGTAGTATTAGCTGGTAGGAAGTAGTATTAGCTGGTAGGAAGTAGTATTAGCTAGTAGGAAGTAGTATTAGCTAGTAGGAAGTAGTATTAGCTAGTAGGTAGTATTAGCTAGTAGGGAGTAGTATTAGCTAGTAGGAAGTAGTATTAGCCAGTTGGAAGTAGTATTAGCTAGTAGGGAGTAGTATTAGCTAGTTGGGAGTAGTATTAGCTAGTAGGGAGTAGTATTAGCTAGTAGGGAGTAGTATTAGCTAGTAGGGAGTAGTATTAGCTAGTAGGGAGTAGTATTAGCTAGTAGGAAGTAGTATTAGCTAGTAGGGAGTAGTATTAGTTAGTAGGAAGTAGTATTAGCTAGTAGGAAGTAGTAGTATTAGCTAGTAGGAAGTAGTATTAGCTAGTAGGGAGTAATATTAGCTAGTAGGGAGTAGTATCAGCGAAAACTCGCCTCCCTGCGGACCTGACATCCTTACACTCCCTCCTCTCTACATTTTCCTCTTCTCTCTCTGCTGCTAAAGCCACTTTCTACCACTCTAAATTCAAGCATCTGCCTCTAACCCTAGGAAGCTCTTTGCAACCTTCTCCTCCCTCCAATCCTCCTCCCCTCCCCCTCCTCCTCTCTGCAGATGACCGTCCCAACCATTTTGAAAAGAAGGTCGACGACATCCGATCCTCGTTTGCTAAGCCAAACGACACCGCTGGTTCTGCTACACTGCCCTACCCTGTGCTCTGACCTCTTTCTCTCTCTCTCCAGATGAAATCTGCGTCTTGTGATGGCCGGCCGACAACCTGCCCGCTTGACCCTATCCCTCCTCTCTTCTCCAGACCATTTCCGGAGACCTCCTCCCTTACCTCACCTCGCTCATCAACTCATCCCTGACCGCTGACGTCCCTTCCAGTCTTCAAGGAGCGAGAGTTGCACCCCTTCTGAAAAAACCTACACTCGATCCCTCCGATGTCAACAACTACAGACCAGTATCCCTTCTTTCTTTTCTCTCCAAAACTCTTGAACGTGCCCATATTGGCCAGCTCTCCCGCTATCTCTCTCAGAATGACCTTCTTGATCCAAATCAGTCAGGTTTCAAGACTAGTCATTCAACTGAGAATAGCTCTTCTCTGTTTCACGGCGGCGCCCCACTCTAAAGCTAACTCTTCTCCTCTGCTCTCATCCTTCTAGACCTATCGGCTGCCTTCGATACTTTTGAACCATCAGATCCTCCTCTCCACCCTCTCCGAGTTGGGCATCTAAGTGCGGCCCACAGATTGCGAACCTGACATTGGTCGCTCCTACCAGGTGGCGTGGCGAAACCACACCACGTGCTCTCACCACTGGTGTCCCCAGGGCTCTGTTCTAGGCCCTCTCCTATTCTGCTATACACCAAGTCACTTGGCTCTGTCATAACCTCACATGGTCTCTCCTATCATTGCTAGTGTTCAAGTGACACACAAAATCTTCTCCTTTCCCCCTTCTGATGACCAGGTGGCACTTCATCCCGAATCGCATCTCTGCATGTCTGGCAGACATATCCGTGTGGATGACGGATCACCATCAAGCTGAACCTCGGCAAGACGGAACTGCTCTTCCTCCCGGGAAGGACTGCCCGTTCCATGATCTGCCATCACGGTTGACAACTCCATTGTGTCCTCCTCCCAGAGCGCTAAGAACCTTGGCGTGATCCTGGACAACACCCTGTGTTCTCAACTAACATCAAGGCGGTATCTGTTTTTAGGTTCATTTACAACATCCTAAACCTGCCTCACAGGAAGCGGCGCATTAATCCAGGCACTTGTCATCTCCCGTCTGGATTACTGCAACTCGCTGTTGGCTGGCCTCCCTGCCTGTGCCATTAAATACAACTCATCCAGAACAAAATCTGGTGTTCAACCTTCCCAAGTTCTCTCACGTCACCCCGCTCCTCCGCTCCCTCCACTGGCTTCCAGTTGAAGCTCGCATCCGCTACAAGACCATGGTGCTTGCCAAAGCTGTCACGGCAAGACCTCCAGGCTTATCAGGCCCTACACCCAAACAAGGGCACTGCGTTCATCCACCTCTGGCCTGCTCGCCTCCCTACCACTGGGGAAGTACAGTTCCGCTCAGCCCAGTCAAAACTGTTCAGCTGTCTGGCCCCCAATGGTGGAACAAACTCCCTCACGACGCCAGGACAGCGGAGTCAATCACCACCTTCCGGAGACACCTGAAACCCCACCTCTTTAAGGAATACCTAGGATAGGATAAAGTAATCCCTCTCACCCCCTCCCCTGAAAAGATTTAGATGCACTACTGTTCC
This sequence comes from Oncorhynchus nerka, assembly GCF_034236695.1. Classification (NCBI taxonomy): domain Eukaryota; kingdom Metazoa; phylum Chordata; class Actinopteri; order Salmoniformes; family Salmonidae; genus Oncorhynchus; species Oncorhynchus nerka. The sequence goes on from NC_088417.1 coordinate 6,835,758, forward strand.
ACTGGAGGTCTAAGGTGAATGCTCAATTTGTAAGGAGCTCTGGATAAGAGCGTCTGCTAAATGACTTAAATGTAATGTAAATGTAGGAAGTAGTATTAGCTGGTAGGAAGTAGTATTAGCTAGTAGGAAGTAGTATTAGCTAGTAGGAAGTAGTATTAGCTTCTTGACTTCAAACATCTCTATATAATAGTCAGTAGTGTATAGTGGAGGCCATATACAACCAAAATAAACATTATTTCTCTCTTTTTTTAATCAATTCACAATATAGAATAAAAGTGAGTCAATAAGAATTTAACCTGGGCGATTCTTCAAGTTGGTCAGCTGCCATTGGACATGACACAACGCGAGCATACCTCGGGCTCCGAAGCAGCTTTCATTTGATTGGTCAACGGCTGATGGCAACGCTGGGGAGACCGTAGGGTCGTAGGTCTCCAATCTCGACCTCTGGGGTCCAATGAAACTCCAGTAAGGAAAGGTCACTCAACAGCCATGAACCTATCAGGACCTCTCTCTCTCTCTATCTGGGGAGACCCAAATGGCTCCATATTCCCTCTGGTGCGCTACAAATGCACTAAACGTGTTGTACTATATAGGGAATAGTGTATAGTTTGGGGCGGGCCCCCTATCTGAGCTTTTACCAAATGTGCTATGCTATTACATTTGAACTTTTGACCCCCAGGAACTCTGACTCTAGCATAATCTAAGTGCCTACAGATGGAAGCTCATTGGTCATTCAGTGTCCTAAACCAATGAGCACGCTTCCACGGATATTGCATACTTAAATTGTATTGTTGGCTCCATTTTTTAAATGGACTTTTATGATTCTAGTGTTCAAGTGTGAAAAATCTGTTGTTGTGCCCTTGAACAAGGCACTTCATCCTAATTGCTGGAGGCTGACGTTGGAGACATTGTGATCATTGTCACGAAGTCCCACTGGCGTTAGAAATGTAATTCCTTCGACCTCATGGCACCTGAGCTCAATTTCGAGTCTCATAGCAAAGGATCTGAAAATGTATGTAAATAAGGTATCTGTTTTTTATACATTTGCAACAATTTCTAAACCTGTTTTCACTTCGTCATTATTGTTGTGTGTAGATTGACGAGGAAAACAACTTTTATCCATTTCAGAATAAGATTGTAACAAAATGTGGAAAAAGTCAAGGTGTCTGAATATTTTCTGAATGCAAGTTCAAGTTCAAAGTCAAAGACATATTATCAAACTTCAAAACTTTATTCAAATTGCATTACACATCTCATAATAACGAAGTCTATTCCATGTTAAGAGCAGAAGTCGTGTTCAGGTTGTGTACCAACTGTAGCCTGATAGGAGTCTACCTCTCTCTGAGGAGACCTGATAGGAGTCTACCTCTCTCTGGGGAGACCTGATAGGAGTCTACCTCTCTCTGGGGAGACCTGATAGGAGTCTACCTCTCTCTGAGGAGACCTGATAGGAGTCTACCTCTCTCTGGGGAGACCTGATAGGAGTCTACCTCTCTCTGGGGAGACCTGATAGGAGTCTACCTCTCTCTGAGGAGACCTGATAGGAGTCTACCTCTCTCTGGGGAGACCTGATAGGAGTCTACCTCTCTCTGGGGAGACCTGATAGGAGTCTACCTCTCTCTGGGGAGACCCGATAGGAGTCTACCAGAGTCTCTCTCTGGGGAGACCTGATAGGAGTCTACCTCTCTCTGGGAGACCTGATAGGAGTCTACCTCTCTCTGGGGAGACCCGATAGGAGTCTACCTCTCTCTGGGGAGACCTGATAGGAGTCTACCTCTCTCTGGGGAGACCTGATAGGAGTCTACCTCTCTCTGGGGAGACCTGATAGGAGTCTACCTCTCTCTGGGGAGACCTGATAGGAGTCTACCTCTCTCTGGGGAGACCCGATAGGAGTCTACCTCTCTCTGGGGAGACCTGATAGGAGTCTACCTCTCTCTGGGGAGACCTGATAGGAGTCTACCTCTCTCTGGGAGACCTGATAGGAGTCTACCTCTCTCTGGGGAGACCTGATAGGAGTCTACCTCTCTCTGGGGAGACCTGATAGGAGTCTACCTCTCTCTGGGGAGACCTGATTGGCTGATTTAATGGGCGCAACAGTTTTTTTTAATGACCAAACTTAATTAGACTTTCAATTATCGTCTCTCTGATCTGTGAATTAGCATATTGTTATATATAATACATCTTCCTCTAAAAACACCCACAAAACAGTACACTTCCTCAAAATAGTCTGAATTAATCTAAGATACATTTTGACGTTTTTGGAGAGGGGTTAGTCGTGCAATTTTACATCTAAAATGTTTGGTGAAGTATTTCTCAAGTGAATTTTTTTTTTGTTGAAAAACTAGTCGTCTGGTTGAATGACAAACACTACATTTGAAGAATTCCCGCTGTTGACCAATCACAGATAAAGGGGCGTGGACTTCGGCTACTGAACTTCGACTTCGCCTCAAGAGGGAAAATAATGGTGCTGCTCGAACAGCCGGAAAAACGCTGCCGAACGCCGAAACGAACATAAAACATCACAAAACGTTGTTATAATAAATGCGTAAACTGTTTAGAATGGGAAGCTTAAGAGTGAAAGCAAACGTAAGTCAGAGGAAGTATGTGTGTGTGTGTGTGTGTGTGTGTGTGTGTGTGTGTGTGTGTGTGTCCAACTGAGCCCACAGTGGAATGTAGTCAAGTGATGTAACAGGAATGTCTCCCCTTCAGGTCCACACACACACACACACACACACACACACACACACACACACACACACACACACACACACACACCCTGGATGAGGTCAAATGATAATAAACTAAGTATGTGGACTTGTTTTTCCAAAAACACTTCACATCAGTCTGTGTGAGGTCCCTAATAGTACAATACACCGTGGTACACAATGGCCGAATCCCCCCCGCTACACACCGCTGACATCATGCCACCGAGGTCTTGGTCACACATTTACATTTACATTTAAGTCATTTAGCAGACGCTCTTATCCAGAGCGACTTACCAATCAGAGTGATGGGTGCTCAGTTCTCACCCAGAGGAATGGGGTCAAGAGCAGTGATCTGTAACCCAAGAGTCCGAGCAGGACTCCTCTTTGCCACTGTCCTTGTTAAAACAGGCTTTGTGGCAAGACACACTACTGCTCCTAAACTACCATTCAGATTACTGCTGTCCATGGGAGGGTGATACATCTCTCTCTCTCTCTCTCTCTGCCTCTCTCTCCATCTCTCTCTCTCTCTCTCTCTCTCTCTGTCTCACTCTCTCTGTCTCTCTCTCTCTCTCCCTCTCTCTCTCTCTCTCTCTCTCTCTCTCTCTCTCTCTCTCTCTCTCTCTCTCTCTCTCTCATATATATATTTTAAGGGCTTTATTGGCATGGGAAACATATGTTAACATTGCCAAAGCAAGTGAGGTAGATAATTAACAGTAAACATTACACATACAGAAGTTTCAAAAGAGTAAAGACATTTCAAATGTCATATTATGTCTATATTACAGTGTTGTAACAATGTACAAATGGTTAAAGTACACAAGGGAAGATTAATAAACATAAATATGGGTTGTATTTACAATGGTGTTTGTTCTTCACTGGTTGCCCTTTTCTCGTGGCAACAGGTCATAAATCTTGCTGCTCTGATGTCACACTGTGGAATTTCACCCAGTAGATATGGGAGTTTATCAAAATTGGGTTTATTTTCAAATTCTTTGTGGGTCTGTGTAATCTGAGGGAAATATGTCTCTCTAATATGGTCATACATTGGGCAGGAGGTTAGGAAGTGCAGCTCAGTTTCCACCTCATTTTGTGGGCAGTGAGCACATAGCCTGTCAGGATTATGATCATTAGTGGGTATTGGCCTAATTCTGCTCTGCATGCATTATTTGGTGTTTTACGTTGTACACAGAGGATATTTTTGGAGAATTCTGATTTAGTGTCAATTTGGTGTTTTGTTTCATTTAGCGAATTCTTGGTTGGTGAGCAGGACCCCAGACCTCACAACCATAAAGGGCAATAGGGTCTCTAATCCAGCCAGGACTGTTCCTCTGACCAGGACACATATGGTCTCTAATCCAGTAATGTTCCTCTGACCAGGACACTTAGGGTCTCTAATCCAGCCAGGACTGTTCCTCTGGCCAGGACACATAGGGTCTCTAATGCAGCCAGGACCGGTCCTCTGACCAGGACACATAGGGTCTCTAATGCAGCCAGGACCGGTCCTCTGACCAGGACACATAGGGTCTCTAATCCAGCCAGGACCGGTCCTCTGACCAGGACACATAGGGTCTCTAATCCAGCCAGGACCGGTCCTTTGACCAGGACACATAGGGTCTCTAATCCAGCCAGGACCAGTCCTCTGACCAGGACACATAGGGTCTCTAATCCAGCCAGGACTGTTCCTCTGACCAGGACACATAGGGTCTCTAATGCAGCCAGGACTGTTCCTCTGACCAGGACACATAGGGTCTCTAATCCAGCCAGGACTGTTCCTCTGGCCAGGACACATAGGGTCTCTAATCCAGCCAGGACTGTTCCTCTGACCAGGACACACAGTGTCTCTAATCCAGCCAGGACACATAGGGTCTCTAATCTAGCCAGGACTGTTCCTCTGGCCAGGACACATAGGGTCTCTAATCCAGCCAGGACCGTTCCTCTGAGCAGGACACATAGGGTCTCTAATCCAGCCAGGACCGGTCCTCTGACCAGGACACATAGGGTCCATAGCTGTATGGGCCCTGGTCAGAGGAACAGTCACAGACACAGGTTTTTCAGAAACCAACTCCCCTTGAGACAGCTTGGGAGATTGGGGACAGGGCAAGGGGCTAGAACCCATACAGGGACAACTCTAGAACCCATACAGGGAAAACTCTAGAACCCATACAGGGACAACTCTAGAACCCATACAGGGACAACTCTAGAACCCATACATGGACAACTTTAGAACCCATACAGGGACAACTCTAGAACCAGGGACAACTCAGGAACATACTCTAGAACCCATACAGGGACAACTCTAGAACCCATACAGGGACAACTCTAGAACCCATATAAGGAAAACTCTAGAACCCATACAAGGAAAACTCTAGAACCCATACAGGGAAAACTCTAGAAAGACTAGTAGCACACCATTAAAACGCTGGTTCCTTAACGATCGTGTTTGACAACTGCCAAACAGTTCTGTTCCACTTGGGTTCCGTAAAGACAGAGAGACGGGGCATTGGGTTTATACTGCTGGAGGGGGGCGAGTTGTTGTGATGAGCGGAAGACTGAGTGGGGTGTGTGTGTGTGTGTGTGTGTGTGTGGAGGGGCTCTTCATCTTCAAAACACTGAACCACTTGTTATACGACAACAACACACACATCCACAACACAGCCTCTCACTCCCAAACGGTCCCAAATGGCACCCTATTCCCCTTCGTAGTGCACTACTTTGGACCAGGGTCCTGTATGTAGGAAACAGGGTGTCATTTGAGACAAACCCTAAAGTCTGCCAGGTGGGTAGGGGGGGCATGTGCCAGCATAGCATGCCTGTAATCATGTGGGTAAGTTGGCTTCAGGTTTCACACCCATTCACCTTGGGGCTCTACAGTCACACCCATTCACCTTGGGGCTCTACTAGCCTGTAGATGCCTGTGTTCAAACAGCTCTACTAGCCTGTAGATGCCTGTGTTCAAACAGCTCCACTAGATGTAGATGCCTGTGTTCAAACAGCTCTACTAGCCTGTAGATGCCTGTGTTCAAACAGCTCTACTAGCCTGTAGATGCCTGTGTTCAAACAGCTCTACTAGCCTGTAGATGCCTGTGTTCAAACAGCTCTACTAGCCTGTAGATGCCTGTGTTCAAACAGCTCTACTAGCCTGTAGATGCCTGTGTTCATGTACTAGCCTGAACTATGAAACAGCTCCACTAGCCTGTAGATGCCTGTGTTCATGTACAGGAACTATGAAACAGCTCCACTAGCCTGTAGATGCCTGTGTTCATGTACAGGAACTATGAAACAGCTCCACTAGCCTGTAGATGCCTGTGTTCATGTACAGGAACTATGAAACAGCTCCACTAGCCTGTAGATGCCTGTGTTCATGTACAGGAACTATGAAACAGCTCCACTAGCCTGTAGATGCCTGTGTTCATGTACAGGAACTATGAAACAGCTCCACTAGCCTGTAGATGCTTGTGTTCCTGTACAGGAACTATGAAACAGCTCCACTAGCCTGTAGATGCTTGTGTTCCTGTACAGGAACTATGAAACAGCTCCACTAGCCTGTAGATGCCTGTGTTCATGTACAGGAACTATGAAACAGCTCCACTAGCCTGTAGATGCCTGTGTTCATGTACAGGAACTATGAAACAGCTCCACTAGCCTGTAGATGCCTGTGTTCATGTACAGGAACTATGAAACAGCTCCACTAGCCTGTAGATGCCTGTGTTCATGTACAGGAACTATGAAACACTGGTGAGTTAGAAGGGGACACGTTTACTTTAAACTCTAATGAGATCCTTCTAGAGAAATAGGATTTTATCCCAAATAGCACCTTATTCCCTATATAGTGCACTATGGGTTTTGGTCAAAAGTCGTGCACTATATACATAGGGAATAGGGTGCTATAGGCTCTGGTCTAAAGTAGTGCACTAGATAGGGAATAGGGTGCTATAGGCTCTGGTCTAAAGTAGTGCACTAGATATGGCCGGGGCCTTGACAGCAGCCTGGCCTTGTGATTTGGCTTTTTGAACAGAGCCCTTGTTTTAATTCCTCTACCTTTTGAAGCCTCCACACAGAAGACACACAGGTTTCCAGAGAACATAGAAAGAAGTTCCAAAGGTGCTATAGGCCCTGGTCTAAAGGTGCATTCCTAGATAGTGCTATAGGTCCTGGTCTCCCACAGAGTCAAAGTAGTGCACTAGATAGGGAATAGGGTGCTATAGGTCCTGGTCTAAAGTAGTGCACTAGATAGCCTTGGAATAGGGTGCTATAGGCCCTGGTCTAAAGTAGTGCACTAGATAGGGAATAGGGTGCTATAGGCCCTGGTCTAAAGTAGTGCACTAGATAGGGAATAGGGTGCTATAGGCCCTGGTCTAAAGTAGTGCACTAGATAGGGAATAGGGTGCTATAGGCCCTGGTCTAAAGTAGTGCACTAGATAGGGAATAGGGTGCTATAGGCCCTGATCTAAAGTAGTGCACTAGATAGGGAATAGGGTGCTATAGGCCCTGGTCTAAAGTAGTGCACTAGATAGGGAATAGGGTGCTATAGGCCCTGGTCTAAAGTAGTGCACTAGATAGGCTACTCTTTGTGTCGCAGTATTCCACACTGTAAAATTGTATTTGCTGTGTTTTTATTGAGCCACGTCACGATGACCCCAAATGGCTTCTTCTTCTGCGCCATATGGAGAGCCAATGGGGAGGCAGGAATGGAATTACAGTTTTTTATTTATTTAACCTTTTATTTAACTAGGCAAGTCGGTTAAGAACAAATTCTTATTTACAATGAAGGCCTACACTGGTTAAACCCAGTCGACGCTGGGCCAATTGTGCACCACCCTATAGGACTCCCAATCACGGCCGGTTGTGATACAGCCTGGAATCAAACCAGGGTCTGTAGTGACGCCTCTAGCACTGAGATGCAGTGCCTTAGACAGCTGAACCAGGGTCTGTAGTGACGCCTCTAGCACTGAGATGCCTTAGCCAGCTGAACCAGGGTCTGTAGTGACGCCTCTAGCACTGAGATGCCTTAGCCAGCTGAACCAGGGTCTGTAGTGACGCCTCTAGCACTGAGATGCCTTAGACAGCTGAACCAGGGTCTGTAGTGACGCCTCTAGCACTGAGATGCCTTAGACCGCTGAACCAGGGTCTGTAGTGACGCCTCTAGCACTGAGATGCAGTGCCTTAGCCAGCTGAACCAGGGTCTGTAGTGACGCCTCTAGCACTGAGATGCAGTGCCTTAGCCAGCTGAACCAGGGTCTGTAGTGACGCCTCTAGCACTGAGATGCAGTGCCTTAGCCAGCTGAACCAGGGTCTGTAGTGACGCCTCTAGCACTGAGATGCAGTGCCTTAGCCAGCTGAACCAGGGCCTGTAGTGACGCCTCTAGCACTGAGATGCAGTGCCTTAGACAGCTGAACCAGGGTCTGTAGTGACGCCTCTAGCACTGAGATGCCTTAGCCAGCTGAACCAGGGTCTGTAGTGACACCTCTAGCACTGAGATGCAGTGCCTTAGACAGCTGAACCAGGGCCTGTAGTGACGCCTCTAGCACTGAGATGCAGTGCCTTAGACAGCTGAACCAGGGTCTGTAGTGACGCCTCTAGCACTGAGATGCAGTGCCTTAGACAGCTGAACCAGGGTCTGTAGTGACGCCTCTAGCACTGAGATGCCTTAGCCAGCTGAACCAGGGTCTGTAGTGACGCCTCTAGCACTGAGATGCCTTAGCCAGCTGAACCAGGGTCTGTAGTGACGCCTCTAGCACTGAGATGCCTTAGACAGCTGAACCAGGGTCTGTAGTGACGCCTCTAGCACTGAGATGCCTTAGACCGCTGAACCAGGGTCTGTAGTGACGCCTCTAGCACTGAGATGCAGTGCCTTAGCCAGCTGAACCAGGGTCTGTAGTGACGCCTCTAGCACTGAGATGCAGTGCCTTAGCCAGCTGAACCAGGGTCTGTAGTGACGCCTCTAGCACTGAGATGCAGTGCCTTAGCCAGCTGAACCAGGGTCTGTAGTGACGCCTCTAGCACTGAGATGCAGTGCCTTAGCCAGCTGAACCAGGGCCTGTAGTGACGCCTCTAGCACTGAGATGCAGTGCCTTAGACAGCTGAACCAGGGTCTGTAGTGACGCCTCTAGCACTGAGATGCCTTAGCCAGCTGAACCAGGGTCTGTAGTGACACCTCTAGCACTGAGATGCAGTGCCTTAGACAGCTGAACCAGGGCCTGTAGTGACGCCTCTAGCACTGAGATGCCTTAGACCGCTGAACCAGGGTCTGTAGTGACGCCTCTAGCACTGAGATGCCTTAGACCACTGAACCAGGGTCTGTAGTGACGCCTCTAGCACTGAGATGCAGTGCCTTAGACAGCTGAACCAGGGTCTGTAGTGACGCCTCTAGCACTGAGATGCAGTGCCTTAGACAGCTGAACCAGGGTCTGTAGTGACGCCTCTAGCACTGAGATGCAGTGCCTTAGACAGCTGAACCAGGGTCTGTAGTGACGCCTCTAGCACTGAGATGCAGTGCCTTAGACAGCTGAACCAGGGTCTGTAGTGACGCCTCTAGCACTGAGATGCAGTGCCTTAGACAGCTGAACCAGGGTCTGTAGTGACGCCTCTACCACTGAGATGCAGTGCCTTAGACAGCTGAACCAGGGTCTGTAGTGATGCCTCTAGCACTGAGATGCAGTGTCTCAGACAGCTGAACCAGGGCCTGTAGTGACGCCTCTAGCACTGAGATGCCTTAGCCAGCTGAACCAGGGTCTGTAGTGACGCCTCTAGCACTGAGATGCAGTGCCTTAGACAGCTGAACTAGGGTCTGTAGTGACGCCTCTAGCACTGAGATGCCTTAGACCGCTGAACCAGGGTCTGTAGTGACGCCTCTAGCACTGAGATGCCTTAGACCACTGAACCAGGGTCTGTAGTGACGCCTCTAGCACTGAGATGCAGTGCCTTAGACAGCTGAACCAGGGTCTGTAGTGACGCCTCTAGCACTGAGATGCAGTGCCTTAGACAGCTGAACCAGGGTCTGTAGTGACGCCTCTAGCACTGAGATGCAGTGCCTTAGACCGCTGAACCAGGGTCTGTAGTGACGCCTCTAGCACTGAGATGCAGTGCCTTAGACTGTAGTGACGCCTCTAGCACTGAGATGCAGTGCCTTAGACTGTAGTGATGCCTCTAGCACTGAGATGCCTTAGCCAGCTGAACCAGGGTCTGTAGTGACACCTCTAGCACTGAGATGCCTTAGCCAGCTGAACCAGGGTCTGTAGTGACGCCTCTAGCACTGAGATGCCTTAGCCAGCTGAACCAGGGTCTGTAGTGACGCCTCTAGCACTGAGATGCCTTAGCCAGCTGAACCAGGGTCTGTAGTGACGCCTCTAGCACTGAGATGCAGTGCCTTAGACAGCTGAACCAGGGTCTGTAGTGACTCCTCTAGCACTGAGATGCAGTGCCTTAGACAGCTGAACCAGGGTCTGTAGTGACGCCTCTAGTACTGAGATGCAGTGCACCCTTTCCCCTCCGTCTCTCTCCCCCATCCCCCCCCTCTCTCTCTCTCTCTTTCTCCCCTTTCCCCTCTGTCTCTCTCCCCCATCCCCCCTCGCTCTCTCTCTTTCTCCCCTTTCCCCTCCGTCTCTCTCCCCCCCCCCCACCTCTCTCTCTCTTTCTCCCCTATCCTTTCCCCCTCCCTCTCTCTCTCTTTCTCCCCTTTCCCCTCCGTCTCTCTCCCCCATCCCCCTCTCTCTCTCTCTTTCTCCCCTATCCTCCCCCTCTCTCTCTTTCTCCCCTATCCTCCCGCCCCCTCTCTCTCTCTTTCTCCCTATCCCCCCCTCTCTCTCTCTTTCTCCCTATCCTTTCCCCCTCTCTCTTTCTCCCCTATCCCCTCTCTCTTTCTCCCCTTTCCCCTCTGTCTCTATCCCCATCCCCCTCTCTTTCTCCCTATCCCCCTCTCTCTTTCTCCCCTTTCCCCTCCGTCTCTATCCCCATCCCCTCTCTCTCTTTCTCCCCTAACCCCCCCCCCTCTCTCTTTCTCCCCTTTCCCCTCCGTCTCTCTCCCCCATCCCCCCCCGTCTCTCTCCCCATCCCCCTCTCTCTTTCTCCCTATCCATCCCCTCTCTCTCTCTTTCTCCCCTATCCTCCCCCTCTCTCTTTCTCCCCTATCCTTTCCCCCTCTCTCTTTCTCCCCTATCCCCCCTCTCTCTTTCTCCCCTTTCCCCTCCGTCTCTATCCCCCATCCCCCCTCTCTCTTTCTCCCCTACCCCCCTCTCTTTCTCCCCTTTCCCCTCTGTCTCTCTCCCACATCCCCCTCTCTCTCTCTTTCTCCCCTATCCTTTCCCCCCCTCTCTCTCTCTTTCTCCCCTATCCTCCCCCTCTCTCTTTCTCCCCTATCCTCCCCCTCTCTCTCTTTCTCCCCTATCCCCCTCTCTCTTTCTCCCCTTTCCCCTCCGTCTCTCTCCCACATCCCCCTCTCTCTCTCTCTTTCTCCCCTATCCTCCCGCCCCCCTCTCTCTCTTTCTCCCCTATCCCCCCTCTCTCTCTCTCTTTCTCCCTATCCCCCCTCTCTCTCTTTCTCCCCTATCCCCCTCTCTTTCTCCCCTTTCCCCTCCGTCTCTATCCCCATCCCCCTCTCTCTTTCTCCCCTATCCCCCTCTCTCTTTCTCCCCTTTCCCCTCCGTCTCTATCCCCATCCCCTCTCTCTCTTTCTCCCCTAACCCCCCTCTCTTTCTCCCCTTTCCCCTCCGTCTCTCTCCCACATCCCCCTCTCTCTCTCTCTTTCTCCCTATCCTCCCCCCGCCTCTCTCTCTCTTTCTCCCTATCCTTTCCCCCTCCCTCTCTCTCTCTTTTCCCTTTCCCCTTTCCCCATCCCCCGTCTTTCTCTTTCTCCCTATCCCCCCCCTCTCTCTTTCTCCCCTATCCTTTCCCCCCTCTCTCTTTCTCCCCTATCCCCCCTCTCTCTTTCTCCCCTTTCCCCTCCGTCTCTATCCCCCCATCCCCCTCTCTCTTTCTCCCCTACCTCCCCTCTCTTTCTCCCCTTTCCCCTCCGTCTCTCTCCCCCATCCCCCTCTGTCTTTCTCCCCTATCCCCCACCCCCTCTCTCTTTCTCCCCTTTCCCCTCCGTCTCTACCCCCCCTCTCTCTCTTTCTCCCCTATCCCCCCCTCTCTTTCTCCCCTTTCCCCTCCGTCTCTCTCCCACATCCCCCTCTCTTTCTCCCTATCCTCCCCCTCTCTCTCTTTCTCCCTATCCCCCCCTCTCTCTTTCTCCCCTTTCCCCTCCGTCTCTCTCCCACATCCCCCCTCTCTCTCTCTTTTTCTCCCCTATCCTCCCCCCCTCTCTCTCTTTCTCCCTATCCCCCCCTCTCTCTTTCTCCCCTTTCCTCTCCGTCTCTCTCCCACATCCCCCCTCTCTCTCTCTCTTTCCTCTCCCCTCCTCATACCTTCTTATTTTCCAGCTCAATATTGTCCTGGGAGGTGGTGGGAGGAGCAACGGGGAGCGCCACGTCACAGAGACTTGTCGGGTCTGTTTTGGGTCCATATCAGATAGGAAGAATTTAAAACAGTGTTGATTTGGACCTGAGAGGGTGTGTAGGAACTATGACACGGCTCCACTAGCGGAGGGCCATGTGTCGGGGGACTACTTTTGACCCGGGGGGCCAATAACCAGGGTGTCCATGAACCCTCTGCGTCCTAGTCAGGAGGACTCCATTACCCCAAACCAGATGCTCTATTGACTGTCTGGCCTGAAGATATGAACTCGGGGAGGTTTGTCTCTCCCCTATATAGCGCACTACTTTGACCTGAGAGGGTGCCATTTGGGACGCAGACTGAGTGTGGAAGGAAGAGTTGAGGAGAGGTAGGACAGACAGTGTGAGATGGAGACATAAAGATGCACTTTTCAAACCCGAGACATTTCCACCAACTCATCCCCGCCTTTTTCTTTATGTCTATAAGGTGTCTATAATGTGTCTATAAGGTGTCTATAATGTGTCTATAATGTGTCTATAATGTGTCTATAAGGTGTCTATAAGGTGTCTATAATGTGTCTATAAGGTGTCTATAAGGTGTCTATAAGGTGTCTATAATGTGTCTATAAGGTGTCTATAAGGTGTCTATAAGGTGTCTATAATGTGTCTATAAGGTGTCTATAAGGTGAGTATAATGTGTCTATAATGTGTCTATAAGGTGTCTATAATGTGTCTATAAGGTGTCTATAATGTGTCTATAAGGTGTCTATAATGTGTCTATAAGGTAGCATCAACGCCCAAACCCACCTAGTCGTGATTTGCGGGAAAGTTCTGCCTAGGGCTCAGTGTGAAATGTAGCCGTCATGCTGAGGTTGGCGCTGGCACACACTACGCTCTTAATCTCTTGATGGTTGCTAGGCGACGGCAGTTAACCGTCCTCCTGACGGTTCTAAACTTATTTTTTTTTTTTAGGCGTGTCAACTCACATTATCTCTGTCAACTCACATTATCTCTGTCAACTCACATTATCTCTGTCAACTCACGTTGTCTGTCAACTCACGTTGTCTGTCAACTCACGTTGTCTCTGTCAACTCACATTTTCTCTGTCAACTCACATTATCTCTGTCAACTCACATTATCTCTGTCAACTCACATTATCTCTGTCAACTCACGTTGTCTCTGTCAACTCACATTGTCTCTGTCAACTCACATTCTCTCTGTCAACACACGGCCCTCCACTAACACATTGTCTCTGTCAACACACGGCCCTCCACTAACTCATTGTCTCTGTCAACACATTGTCTCTGTCAACACATTGGCCCTCCACTAACACATTGTCTCTGTCAACACATTGTCTCTGCCCTCCACAACACATTGTCTCTGTCAACACATTGTCTCTCACGGCCCTCCACTAACACATTGTCTCTGTCAACACATTGTCTCTGTCAACACACGGCCCTCCACTAACACATTGTCTCTGTCAACACATTGTCTCTGTCAACACACGGCCCTCCACTAACACATTGTCTCTGTCAACACATTGTCTCTGTCAACACACGGCCCTCCACTAACACATTGTCTCTGTCAACACATTGTCTCTGTCAACACACGGCCCTCCACTAACACATTGTCTCTGTCAACACACGGCCCTCCATTAACACATTGTCTCTGTCAACACATTGTCTCTGTCAACACACGGCCCTCCACTAACACATTGTCTCTGTCAACACATTGTCTCTGTCAACACACGGCCCTCCACTAACACATTGTCTCTGTCAACACATGGCCCTCCACTAACACATTGTCTCTGTCAACACATTGTCTCTGTCAACACACGGCCCTCCACTAACACATTGTCTCTGTCAACACACGGCCCTCCATTAACACATTGTCTCTGTCAACACACGGCCTATCATTAACACATTGTTTTCTGACCACAACTGGATGGACCCAGAAAGATTCACTGTGGGAATAAATATCACAGACTGACAAAAAACTCCTGGGAAAATTAATTAAAGGCTTAATTCAAATGAAGGCATCAAATAGTTTCTTAGAGGAAACTCTCACTCATCCATTTGTTATGATACATTTTGAAGCAATGTGACTTCCCTGACTTGTCAGATAATCAGTCTGTACAGCTGGTTCATTCTCTGGCTATTAGAGGAGGTGTACAGCTCATCACTGAATAGAAACATTGTAGGCTTTTTATTTTGCTCAATCGCCTAGGCAACTCAATGCCAGCGGAGGTTGTGAGATATGAACAGGAGACTGACATGCTTTAGAAAATACAGATTGCTATTATGTTCTATCAGTATCATGGTGAAGATGGTCTCAATTAAAGACCCTACGCCTGCTCCCTAACAACGTGGAGTGAAGGTAAAACCCTGCTCCCTAACAACGTGAAGTGATGGAAAGACCCTACGCCTGCTCCCTAACAACGTGAAGTGATGGAAAGACCCTACGCCTGCTCCCTAACAACGTGGAGTGATGGAAAGACCCTACGCCTGCTCCCTAACAACGTGGAGTGATGGAAAGACCCTACGCCTGCTCCCTAACAACGTGGAGTGAAGGAAAGACCCTAGGCCTGCTCCCTAACCATGTGGAGTGATGGAAAGACCCTATGCCTGCTCCCTAACAACGTGGAGTGATGGAAAGACCCTACGCCTGCTCCCTAACAACGTGGAGTGAAGGTAAAACCCTGCTCCCTAACAACGTGAAGTGATGGAAAGACCCTAAGCCTGCTCCCTAACAACGTGAAGTGATGGAAAGACCCTACGCCTGCTCCCTAACAACGTGGAGTGATGGAAAGACCCTACGCCTGCTCCCTAACAACGTGGAGTGAAGGAAAGACCCTAGGCCTGCTCCCTAACAACGTGGAGTGAAGGAAAGACCCTACGCCTGCTCCCTAACAACGTGGAGTGATGGAAAGACCCTACGCCTGCTCCCTAACAACGTGGAGTGATGGAAAGACCCTACGCCTGCTCCCTAACAACGTGGAGTGAACATCACTGCCTTGCCTTGGGCTCTGTTTCAAAATATGTTTTTGTATAACAGCAATTCCACATGTTGCTGTGACCTTAAGTTATAATAGAACATTATTTGTGTTCTTGTTATTTCATTACATGCTATAAAATGTGTTGACTAGGATCAGAGTAGCCCAAGTGTGTCTTAACTGTTTTAATGAACTAAAGTATCTATTGATTTCATTAGCACGATGCAGCCATGAAGCATATAGGCCTGTCACATCCTTCAACTCAAAATATTCCATTCTGTTCTTTTGAAAATACACTTTTATTTAGTCTTATACTGTTTCTTAGGACCTGGCTAAAATGGATTAAAAATAGTTTCTTTGTCACGGTTCATATTCAATGGATTTAATCAGAGAGTCATCTGCCCATGACTACTCTCTATAGAAACGGCTTCCAGGCAAGAATGTGGTAAAGATGAGACTGTATGAATTGGATCCTAAAAAAACATCCCTGATGGCAATCAGATTGAAGACAAGAGTTTAAGTTGGAACATAAATAAAACACTTTTCCACTAATTCTCCTCCTCTTTGTCCTGCTAGGTAGGTAGGTAGGGAGGTAGAGAGAGAGAGGGGGAGAGGTAGAGAGAGAGAGAGAGAGAGAGAGGTAGAGAGAGAGAGAGAGAGAGAGAGAGAGAGGTAGAGAGAGAGAGAGAGAGAGAGGGGGAGAGAGAGAGAGACAGAGAGACAGAGAGAGAGAGAAAGAGAGAGAGAGAGAGAGCTGGAGACACCCAGGGTGCATCTCACAGGTTCATTGTCTGTGTCCTAAACTGGCTATGTTTCTAACGGCTCTCCCTCTGGCTTTAGTTAACCAGATTAACTTTGAAGACAGCATGGTACATCTCAATAGTCTTGAGTGGCTTCCTCTCCTTCCCCTTCTCTCTTCTCCTTCCCCTTCACTCTTCTCCTTCCCCTTCACTCTTCTCCTTCCCCTTCACTCTTCTCCTTCCCCTTCACTCTTCTCCTTCCCCTTCACTCTTCTCCTTCCTCTTCACTCTTCTCCTTCCTCTTCACTCTTCTCCTTCCCCTTCACTCTTCTCCTTCCTCTTCACTATTCTCCTTCCTCTTCACTCTTCTCCTCCCTCTTCACTCTTCTCCTCCCTCTTCACGCTTCTCCTTCCTCTTCACTCTTCTCCTTCCCCTTCACTCTTCTCCTCCCTCTTCACTCTTCTCCTTCCTCTTCTCCTTCCCCTTCACTCTTCTCCTCCCTCTTCACTCTTCTCCTTCCCCTTCACTCTTCTCCTCCCTCTTCACTCTTCTCCTTCCCCTTCACTCTTCTCCTTCCTCTTCACTCTTCTCCTCCCTCTTCACTCTTCTCCTCCCTCTTCACGCTTCTCCTTCCCCTTCACTCTTCTCCTCCCTCTTCACGCTTCTCCTTCCCCTTCACTCTTCTCCTTCCTCTTCACTCTTCTCCTTCCCCTTCACTCTTCTCCTCCCTCTTCACTCTTCTCCTTCCCCTTCACTCTTCTCCTTCCTCTTCACTCTTCTCCTTCCTCTTCACTCTTCTCCTTCCCCTTCACTCTTCTCCTTCCTCTTCACTCTTCTCCTCCCTCTTCACTCTTCTCCTCCCTCTTCACGCTTCTCCTTCCCCTTCACTCTTCTCCTTCCTCTTCACTCTTCTCCTCCCTCTTCACTCTTCTCCTCCCTCTTCACGCTTCTCCTTCGCCTTCACTCTTCTCCTTCCTCTTCACTCTTCTCCTTCCCCTTCACTCTTCTCCTTCCTCTTCACTCTCCTCCTTCCTCTTCACTCTTCTCCTTCCTCTTCACTCTTCTCCTTCCTCTTCTCCTTCCCCTTCACTCTTCTCCTCCCTCTTCACTCTTCTCTTTCCCCTTCACTCATCTCCTTCCTCTTCACTCTTCTCCTCCCTCTTCACTCTTCTCCTCCCTCTTCACGCTTCTCCTTCCCCTTCTCTTTCCTTCCTCTTCACTCTTCTCCTTCCCCTTCACTCTTCTCCTTCCTCTTCACTCTCCTCCTTCCTCTTCACTCTTCTCCTTCCTCTTCACTCTTCTCCTCTCTCTTCACTCTTCTCCTTCCTCTTCACTCTCCTCCTTCCTCTTTGACTGATGACTCCTGTAACTACAGACTGGATGTAAGGTTGACTGATGACTCCTGTAGCTACAGACTGGATTACTGATGACTGATGACTCCTGTAACTACAGACTGGATGACTGATGACTCCTGTAACTACAGACTGGATGACTGATGACTCCTGTAACTACAGACTGGATGTAAGGATGACTGATGACTCCTGTAGCTACAGACTGGATGACTGATGACTCCTGTAACTACAGACTGGATGTAAGGATGACTGATGAATCCTGTAGCTACAGACTGGATGACTGATGACTCCTGTATCTACAGACTGAATGACTGATGACTCCTGTTTCTACAGACTGGATGACTGATGACTCCTGTAGCTACAGACTGGATGACTGATGACTCCTGTAACTACAGACTGGATGTAAGGATGACTGATGACTCCTGTAGCTACAGACTGGATGACTGATGACTCCTGTAACTACAGACTGGATGACTGATGACTCCTGTAGCTACAGACTGGATGACTGATGACTCCTGTTTCTACAGACTGGATGTAAGGACGACTGATGACTCCTGTTTCTACAGACTGGATGACTGATGACTCCTGTAGCTACAGACTGGATGACTGATGACTCCTGTAACTACAGACTGGATGTAAGGATGACTGATGACTCCTGTAGCTACAGACTGGATGACTGATGACTCCTGTAACTACAGACTGAATGTAAGGATGACTGATGACTCCTGTAGCTACAGACTGGATGACTGATGACTCCTGTAACTACAGACTGGATGACTGATGACTCCTGTAACTACAGACTGGATGACTGATGACTCCTGTAACTACAGACTGGATGTAAGGATGACTGATGACTCCTGTAACTACAGACTGGATGACTGATGACTCCTGTAGCTACAGACTGGATGACTGATGACTCCTGTTTCTACAGACTGGATGTAAGGATGACTGATGACTCCTGTAACTACAGACTGGATGACTGATGACTCCTGTAACTACAGACTGGATGACTGATGACTCCTGTAGCTACAGACTGGATGTAAGGATGACTCCTGTAACTACAGACT
This sequence comes from Oncorhynchus nerka, assembly GCF_034236695.1. Classification (NCBI taxonomy): domain Eukaryota; kingdom Metazoa; phylum Chordata; class Actinopteri; order Salmoniformes; family Salmonidae; genus Oncorhynchus; species Oncorhynchus nerka. Next base: position 6,854,044 of record NC_088417.1, read on the forward strand.
GGATGACTGATGACTCCTGTAGCTACAGACTGGATGACTGATGACTCCTGTAGCTACAGACTGGATGACTGATGACTCCTGTAGCTACAGACTGGATGTAAGGATGACTCCTGTAACTACAGACTGGATGACTGATGACTCCTGTAGCTACAGACTGGATGACTGATGACTCCTGTATCTACAGACTGAATGACTGATGACTCCTGTTTCTACAGACTGGATGACTGATGACTCCTGTAGCTACAGACTGGATGACTGATGACTCCTGTAACTACAGACTGGATGTAAGGATGACTGATGAATCCTGTAGCTACAGACTGGATGACTGATGACTCCTGTATCTACAGACTGAATGACTGATGACTCCTGTTTCTACAGACTGGATGACTGATGACTCCTGTAGCTACAGACTGGATGACTGATGACTCCTGTAACTACAGACTGGATGTAAGGATGACTGATGAATCCTGTAGCTACAGACTGGATGACTGATGACTCCTGTAACTACAGACTGGATGTAAGGATGACTGATGAATCCTGTAGCTACAGACTGGATGACTGATGACTCCTGTAGCTACAGACTGGATGACTGATGACTCCTGTAACTACAGACTGGATGATGACAGACTGAATCCTGTAGCTACAGACTGGATGACTGATTAATCCTGTAGCTACAGACTGGATGACTGATGACTCCTGTAACTACAGACTGGATGACTGATGACTCCTGTAGCTACAGACTGGATGACTGATGACTGATGACTCCTGTAGCTACAGACTGGATGACTGATGACTCCTGTAGCTACAGACTGGATGACTGATGACTCCTGTAACTACATACTGGATGACTGATGACTCCTGTAACTACAGACTGGATGACTGATGACTCAGACTGGATGACTGATGACTCCTGTAACTACAGACTGGATGACTGATGACTCCTGTAGCTACAGACTGGATGACTGATGACTCCTGTAGCTACAGACTGATGACTGATGACTCCTGTAGCTACAGACTGGATGACTGATGACTCCTGTAACTACAGACTGGATGACTGATGACTCCTGTAGCTACAGACTGGATGACTGATGACTCCTGTAACTACAGACTGAATGTAAGGATGACTGATGACTCCTGTAGCTACAGACTGGATGACTGATGACTCCTGTAACTACAGACTGGATGACTGATGACTCCTGTAACTACAGACTGGATGTAAGGATGACTGATGACTCCTGTAACTACAGACTGGATGACTGATGACTCCTGTAACTACAGACTGGATGACTGATGACTCCTGTAGCTACAGACTGGATGACTGATGACTACAGACCTGACTCCTTTCTACAGACTGGATGTAAGGATGACTGATGACTCCTGTAACTACAGACTGGATGACTGATGACTCCTGTAACTACAGACTGGATGACTGATGACTCCTGTAGCTACAGACTGGATGTAAGGATGACTCCTGTAACTACAGACTGGATGACTGATGACTCCTGTAGCTACAGACTGGATGACTGATGACTCCTGTAGCTACAGACTGGATGACTGATGACTCCTGTAGCTACAGACTGGATGTAAGGATGACTCCTGTAACTACAGACTGAATGACTGATGACTCCTGTTTCTACAGACTGGATGACTGATGACTCCTGTAGCTACAGACTGGATGACTGATGACTCCTGTAACTACAGACTGGATGTAAGGATGACTGATGACTCCTGTAGCTACAGACTGGATGACTGATGACTCCTGTAACTACAGACTGAATGTAAGGATGACTGATGACTCCTGTAGCTACAGACTGGATGACTGATGACTCCTGTAACTACAGACTGGATGACTGATGACTCCTGTAACTACAGACTGGATGACTGATGACTCCTGTAGCTACAGACTGGATGACTGATGACTCCTGTTTCTACAGACTGGATGTAAGGATGACTGATGACTCCTGTAACTACAGACTGGATGACTGATGACTCCTGTAACTACAGACTGGATGACTGATGACTCCTGTAGCTACAGACTGGATGACTGATGACTCCTGTAGCTACAGACTGGATGTAAGGATGACTCCTGTAACTACAGACTGGATGACTGATGACTCCTGTAGCTACAGACTGGATGACTGATGACTCCTGTATCTACAGACTGAATGACTGATGACTCCTGTTTCTACAGACTGGATGACTGATGACTCCTGTAGCTACAGACTGGATGACTGATGACTCCTGTAACTACAGACTGGATGTAAGGATGACTGATGAATCCTGTAGCTACAGACTGGATGACTGATGACTCCTGTATCTACAGACTGAATGACTGATGACTCCTGTTTCTACAGACTGGATGACTGATGACTCCTGTAGCTACAGACTGGATGACTGATGACTCCTGTATCTACAGACTGGATGTAAGGATGACTGATGAATCCTGTAGCTACAGACTGGATGACTGATGACTCCTGTAACTACAGACTGGATGTAAGGATGACTGATGAATCCTGTAGCTACAGACTGGATGACTGATGACTCCTGTAGCTACAGACTGGATGACTGATGACTCCTGTAACTACAGACTGGATGTAAGGATGACTGATGAATCCTGTAGCTACAGACTGGATGACTGATGACTCCTGTAACTACAGACTGGATGACTGATGACTCCTGTAGCTACAGACTGGATGACTGATGACTCCTGTAGCTACAGACTGGATGACTGATGACTGATGACTCCTGTAGCTACAGACTGGATGACTGATGACTCCTGTAGCTACAGACTGGATGACTGATGACTGATGACTCCTGTATCTACAGACTGGATGTAAGGATGACTGATGACTCCTGTAGCTACAGACTGGATGACTGATGACTCCTGTAGCTACAGACTGGATGACTGATGACTCCTGTAACTACAGACTGGATGACTGATGACTCCTGTAACTACAGACTGGATGACTGATGACTCCTGTAACTACAGACTGGATGACTGATGACTCCTGTAGCTACAGACTGGATGACTGATGACTCCTGTAGCTACAGACTGATGACTGATGACTCCTGTAGCTACAGACTGGATGACTGATGACTCCTGTAACTACAGACTGGATGACTGATGACTCCTGTAGCTACAGACTGGATGACTGATGACTCCTGTAACTACAGACTGGATGACTGATGACTGATGACTCCTGTAACTACAGACTGGATGACTGATGACTCCTGTATCTACAGACTGGATGTAAGGATGACTGATGACTCCTGTAACTACAGACTGGATGACTGATGACTCCTGTATCTACAGACTGGATGTAAGGATGACTGATGACTCCTGTAACTACAGACTGGATGTAAGGATGACTGATGACTCCTGTATCTACAGACTGGATGACTGATGACTGATGACTCCTGTAACTACAGACTGGATGTAAGGATGACTGATGACTCCTGTAACTACAGACTGGATGACTGATGACTCCTGTAGCTACAGACTGGATGTAAGGATGACTGATGACTCCTGTAGCTACAGACTGGATGACTGATGACTGATGACTCCTGTAGCTACAGACTGATGACTGATGACTGATGACTCCTGTAGCTACAGACTGATGACTGATGACTGATGACTCCTGTAGCTACAGACTGGATGACTGATGACTGATGACTCCTGTAGCTACAGACTGATGACTGATGACTCCTGTTTCTTCCAGTTGTTTCTGCCGCTCGTCCACTTCTCTCCATTGATCGTGGAGCCCTAGATCCATGATATTATTGTTATGGTTTAAGGTTATATATATGAGAGAGAGAGAGAGTATTGAGACAACGCCAGAAGGTTACACACTGTTGACAGGTCGTCATTACACAGGGGCATCTTGTCCCTCAGAGTTCTTGTAAATACTACCAGCCACCAATTTTTGTGAAGTTTTGCTTTAGCCCAGATAGGTAGTTATGAGGTTGGGAATCTACCCAGAAACCGTTCCAGGCAGTCAAGTTAGAGGAGCTAGCTTGTCTTAACTATCTCAGCCGGCATGGTTAGTCGACTCTAGAAAAGCAAGCAATTACTAAATGTACTGAATTAAACTTACATTTCTTTCAATCTTTAACCCAGATTTTTAGCAGAGATGCAGTATATTTAGTTTCTTTAAAAGAAATAACCTCCAGGTTGGAGGATACAGACGGCTCCAGAAGTGTGCTAAGATCTGCAGGAAAAAAAGCATAATGATTATTATAGATTCCAGGAAATCCTCACGTCCTTTCCCCCCCCCTCCGATTTCGGGAGCCCTAAAAACAAAAGAATACCCAGAAAGCCTGTTCCAAGTAGGATGATTGGGATTCCAGTCAATTTGGGACATTTTATTCAAAACTGAACACTTCTTTTACATTTTTTTTTTTTTTTAATAATGTTTTCAATCAATTTCCGAAGTTGACTGGGGGTCGTTGTTCCATTTCATGACACCCGCCACCTCTGAAATCATTTATGTAGATAGAAACAGATCAAACTAGCATTCCAGAAACATTTATTTTGTTGAAATATAATTTGATCTCTTGAGAAAATAAAGCTCAAATGAATGTTGCAGGAATGATAATGTTATCTACGTAACAATGTGACGTGGTGGGCGTTAAAATCCTCTTTCTTGTGCTGTTTGAGGTGGAACGACCCTGCTGGGAGATTTAATCTGATTCCAACTGTCCCCAAGTCCAACCCTCCTGTCAGTGTGAGGCCGGTTAGCTGAGTGATTCAGGCTCCGTGTCAGTCCTGGCAGCCGTGCCGGTGTGTGTGGTTGTTGTGGTTACACCAGGTGTTAAACACACCTTGTCCAAGCCAAGTGGAGGAGTGGAGCTCAGCCCTGGAGAACTACCACGTCTAGGTTCTGTCCTTACAACCTGGACAAGTAGCCGAGCTCTATATTCTATATTATATATTATACACTATATTCTATATTCTATATTATATACTCTATATTCTATATTCTATATTATACTCTATATTCTATATTCTATATTATACTCTATATTCTATATTCTATATTATACTCTATATTCTATATTCTATATTATACACTATATTCTATATTCTATATTATACTCTATATTCTATATTCTATATTATACACTATATTCTATATTCTATATTATACTCTATATTCTTTCCACTAGATGTTGGAACATTGCTGCTATAACAGCCTCCACTCTTCTGGGAAGGCTTTCCACTAGATGTTGGAACATTGCTGCTATAACAGCCTCCACTCTTCTGGGAAGGCTTTCCACTAGATGTTGGAACATTGCTGCTATAACAGCCTCCACTCTTCTGGGAAGGCTTTCCACTAGATGTTGGAACATTGCTGCTATAACAGCCTCCACTCTTCTGGGAAGGCTTTCCACTAGATGTTGGAACATTGCTGCTATAACAGCCTCCACTCTTCTGGGAAGGCTTTCCACTAGATGTTGGAACATTGCTGCTATAACAGCCTCCACTCTTCTAGGAAGGCTTTCCACTAGATGTTGGAACATTGCTGCTATAACAGCCTCCACTCTTCTAGGAAGGCTTTTGTTTGGATCCATCTTCTGTTTTTCTTTAAAGTGGGCAGCAGAACTAAGTATTTAAAAAAAAAAATATATATTAGTTCAATTAAATATATATTTCCAACCTGAATAGTGCTCAGAACAGAGTTACATAGCCTAGATACAGCCTGGATGTGTGTGTGTGTGTGTGTGTGTGTGTGTGTGTGTGTGTGCTATGAAAGGTCTTTAGAGGTGAAGTTTCCCAGGCTAATAAACACCATCACAACTATAGTAATCTGTAGGAACAGGCTACATGACACGCTCTGTACTCTGGGTTAAAATGTGGTGTTTCGGGTTGAATTCATTTCTCATTTCCAGCCCAAGACGTGTGTCACTGTTGTGTTGTCCAATGACACGACTACTGTATAAGATAGGATCAACTCTGAGCCTATAGATAATGGAGTCGATGACATTACGCCCTGCTGTTTATAGAAGCCCTGTGACAGGGCAGAGATGACATTACGCCCTGCTGTTTATAGAAGCCCTGTGACAGGGCAGAGATGACATTACGCCCTGCTGTTTATAGAAGCTCTGTGACAGGGCAGAGATGACATTACGCCCTGCTGTTTATAGAAGCTCTGTGACAGGGCAGAGATGACATTACACCCTGCTGTTTATAGAAGCTCTGTGACAGAGCAGAGATGACATTACACCCTGCTGTTTATAGAAGCTCTGTGACAGGGCAGAGATGACATTACGCCTGTGACAGGGCAGAGATGACATTACACCCTGCTGTTTATAGAAGCTCTGTGACAGGGCAGAGATGACATTACACCCTGCTGTTTATAGAAGCTCTGTGACAGAGCAGAGATGACATTACACCCTGCTGTTTATAGAAGCTCTGTGACAGGGCAGAGATGACATTACGCCTGTGACAGGGCAGAGATGACATTACGCCCTGCTGTTTATAGAAGCTCTGTGACAGAGCAGAGATGACATTACACCCTGCTGTTTATAGAAGCTCTGTGACAGAGCAGAGATGACATTACGCCCTGCTGTTTATAGAAGCTCTGTGACAGAGCAGAGATGACATTACGCCCTGCTGTTTATAGAAGCCCTGTGACAGAGCAGAGATGACATTACACCCTGCTGTTTATAGAAGCCCTGTGACAGAGCAGAGATGACATTACGCCCTGCTGTTTATAGAAGCCCTGTGACAGAGCAGAGATGACATTACACCCTGCTGTTTATAGAAGCCCTGTGACAGAGCAGAGATGACATTACGCCCTGCTGTTTATAGAAGCCCTGTGACAGGGCAGAGATGACATTACGCCCTGCTGTTTATAGAAGCCCTGTGACAGAGCAGAGATGACATTACACCCTGCTGTTTATAGAAGCTCTGTGACATAGCAGAGATGACATTACACCCTGCTGTTTATAGAAGCCCTGTGACAGAGCAGAGATGACATTACACCCTGCTGTTTATAGAAGCTCTGTGACAGGGCAGAGATGACATTACGCCCTGCTGTTTATAGAAGCCCTGTGACAGAGCAGAGATGACATTACACCCTGCTGTTTATAGAAGCTCTGTGACAGGGCAGAGATGACATTACGCCCTGCTGTTTATAGAAGCCCTGTGACAGGGCAGAGATGACATTACACCCTGCTGTTTATAGAAGCTCTGTGACAGAGCAGAGATGACATTACACCCTGCTGTTTATAGAAGCCCTGTGACAGAGCAGAGATGACATTACACCCTGCTGTTTATAGAAGCCCTGTGACAGGGCAGAGATGACATTACGCCCTGCTGTGTATAGAAGCCCTGTGACAGAGCAGAGATGACATTACGCCCTGCTGTTTATAGAAGCCCTGTGACAGGGCAGAGATGACATTACGCCCTGCTGTTTATAGAAGCCCTGTGACAGAGCAGAGATGACATTACACCCTGCTGTTTATAGAAGCTCTGTGACAGGGCAGAGATGACATTACACCCTGCTGTTTATAGAAGCTCTGTGACAGGGCAGAGATGACATTACACCCTGCTGTTTATAGAAGCTCTGTGACAGAGCAGAGATGACATTACACCCTGCTGTTTATAGAAGCTCTGTGACAGGGCAGAGACACACTGGGGGATTAGAGATGGCATGTATAGAGACTACAGCCCCAGTGGGGGGGGCGGGGTTCGGTCTGTGTGTCCTTGTGTGTGTCGGTCTGTGTGT